>NC_085136.1:293950003-294153680 GCF_035046485.1 Aedes albopictus | reverse complement strand
TCCCCTTAAAACAGTTTGTACAGCCGAAAGCTGAAGACGTTGTCCGTGTCTTTTTTGTCCGTGTCTTTTTATACACGACTTCGTGTTAGCTAGGATTCCCATAAGAACTTCTAAAGGCACTCCTGAAGAAATTCCTTGAGCGATTCACGGAAAATAAATACTAGAAGAGCTTTCAAATGAACTCCTGGAGGAACTAGCGAAAGTAACTCCGACGAAATTCCAAATGAAATTACTGGATCATTTGCCAATGATATCTTGGAGGAATTCCCTAAGAAATTCTTGGAAAGATTCCCAATGAAACTCCTTGAATTCCATCCGAATAGATATTTTAAAGAGATTCTCGAAGAAGCTCATGGTGAATTCCTTAAAGCATCTTATATGGGGTTTGTAAATAGAAACTTTTGAAAGAATTTTCTATTGAACTCTTGGAGAACGTTTCGAAGAAATCCCTGAAGGGATTCAAAATATAGCTTCTGAAAGACCCAACTAAACTCATGGATGAATTTTCGAAAGAAAATCTGCTGAAGAAAAAGCAGATGAAAGTCATAGTGGAACTTCTGAAAGAGTTCTACATTAAGGCGAAACTGGATGCATTTCTTCATTATTTAAGTTTTTGATTTTTTATGAAATAACAATGCAATAATTTCAAAATCGGTTTTCATTCACAGTTGGAGGATAGATCAAGCTATCTCCTGAATTTTTTCAGGTGTAAACCTTTATCAATTTTTCAAAAAAAAACATATTTTTTTGAAATTTTATTCAAAAATGATTTCCCTAAAACTGAAAAACATTTTCCACCTGAAAAAAATCCAGGAGATATCTTGATCCTTCCTCTAACTGTGTACGAAAACCGATTTTGAAAATATTGTTTCGTTATTTTATAAAAAATCAAAAACTAAAAAGTGAGGAAATGGATCCAGTTTCGCCTTAACCTATGAAGGAATCCCGATAGAACTCCAGAAAGCAATTTTAAAAAGAAGTCCTGGAGGAATTCCTGAAGGAACTTCTGCGCGAATCCTCGAAGCAATTCTTATCGATTGTTTTTGTAGGATCTTGTGGAAGAATTCCCAACAGAAACTGCCGGTCAAATCCTCAATGGAACTCACAAAGAAATTTTAAATTATATTCCTTCAACTTCAAATGGAGGATTTCCTATTCGAGCTCTCCAGGAGTTTATCAAAATCCTGGAGGAATTCTCAAAATAATTATTGAGAAATTTCCGAAAGGAACTGTGGTGAGAACTTTCAATGGAACAGCTTGAGAAATTTTCGAAGCTACTTCTAGAGAAATTTACATTAAAACTTCTGGAAAAAAATCCCAATGGATCTGCAAATGAACTAGTGAAGGAACTATTAAACATTTTCCTAGGGAAATTTCTGAAGGAACTCCTGGCGGAGTTCTCTGTGAAGTTCCTCCAGAAATTCTCCAGGAGAACTTTCTAATACACGAACTTCCCAATGTAAATCCCTTAGAGATTCTCGGCGGATTTGATACGGAATTTACCAGTTAATCTTATGGAGGAATTTTCAGTGAATTCCTGGAAAGATTTTCAAAGGAACTCCTGGAGATATTCTCAAAAAATAATAATGGGGAAATCCCCGAAAGTACTCCTGCATGAATAACCAATCAATGATATTCCTAGAGAAAATTCCTAATAGAACTGCTGGAGAATTCCCAAAGGAACTTTGTTGTGGGGTGAGATTTTTTCAATTTATTATTAGTGCAACAGCAAGCATATTTTAAAATATTTATCATTATTATTTATCGGAGACTGTTTCAGGATTTCTTATACGCTAGTGATATCGTTGACATATTTTGCAATGACCTGGCCAGGTATCTGGAGATACGTAGGTCGATAATATTGTATTCATGTTGAAGCGAAATAAAGCTGTAAAAGAGTGGGTATTCAGCAAGACCATACCGAGGCTGACGGGTTTGATTCCAGGAAGCGGTCCAGGTTAGCGGTCCAGGAACTTATTCTAGAAAACCATAATGAGAAGCGGGAGCGAGTAATGGCGCTTAAGGCTAGGCATAAGGGCCAGGACACAGAGTGAATACCTGTGTTCCATCCCAGGAAACCAAGGATCAAGAGGTGACATCCAACCGATTTCCAAGGTTTTTTTTGCATTCTAAAAGACTGAGGGGTTGTTATGAGATGTTCCCACTCTATAGCTTTCTTATAAAACCAATAACGCTGCACAGTTGGCCTGGCCACTTTAATGCTTGTAATGCATTTCTGATGTACTGCAAGCATTTTTAATGACAAGAAAAATGGTAGTTTAAGTCGGTTCTATCATTTTCCAGGATTCTTTCAATGAATGGCTGTGTATGTGTAGAGTGGACTAGACTAGACTAGACTAGACTAGAACATCAAGATGAGAAGCGGATTTGTTCCAGTTGAACGTAACACCAAGAATAAGAATAAGAAAAAGATGAAGGTTTTATTAAGTGAAAGAAAATTCACGAAACGAGACAGACGGTGATTAAAACAAAAACACATTTGTAAAAAAAATGTTATGTTTTCTTTTTTTTTTTGAAACAATTTCAGCATTTCTTTAAAAGGAGGATTCCTTCGGTAATGCATTTGGATTGTTTATCAGCAATATATTTGTAATTTCTTGTAAAATTCCTTCAATTATTTGTGTGGTAATTTGTTTAAATTTTTTACAATATTTTTTTGTGAATTTCTTCTGTTGAAATTCGTTCATAAATTTATTTTTTCGGATATATTTTTAGAAAAACACCGATGGCTTTGTAGCTCTTCAAATATTTTAGGTTTTCAAGACTTCTTTTGGAAATATTTTTCTTTTGATTTTTGAAAGGATTGCATTGTAATTTACTCAACAATTTGTTTAAAAATTAAAATTCCTTCGGCAAAGCTTTTGGAATTTCTTTTTGCAATTCCTTTAAGAGTAATTATTTGGAAATATAATTGAAATTTTCTCGGTAAGTTCTTAGTACATTATTGTATTTAAATTTATTCCTCCGGAAACTATTCGGTATTGGTTTGATAATTTCTTTAAGAATTTATTCGGAAGTCATTTTTTAATATCGTTAGTAATTTTTTAAATATTTTTCAGGCTTTCTTAGGAAATTTCTCCATAAATTTCTTAGTGAATTCCCACTTTTGAAACATTTATAAGAAGTAAGTTAGTAAATCTTTTGGAAATTGCTCAGGTAATTATTATAGGAATTCTTTTTACAATTAGAGACGAACCAGTCAAGGGCTGAAAGTCTCCTAAATAAAGACAAATCAATCAATCAATTTTTACAATTTATTGGACATCACTTCGTGAATTGCTTTGGACATTAGTTTACGAATTTATCAGATTTTATTTTAAAATTAAGGAATTTCTAACTGCAATTGTTGTAGGAATTTTCAGAAGAATCCTGGGAATAATTCTAGACTAACATTTGAAAAGGGTGCAACAGCCATTGTGAAATTTTGATTCGCCCGTTCCTACTATTTACCATTATTTTTGTATGTTATCCTAAAAACATCAACAAACGCATCCATCTTTGTTCGAAAATTTCTCCAGGTTTTCCTTTAGTTTCCTATTTCTTTGCAATTTCTGCTAGAAAACCATCCATGAATATTTTCAAAAATTCCTCCATGGGTTCCTGTGAGAAATCATAAACTCGCCATGAGATTCCGCCACATATTTGTCCAAGGTTTCTTCCAAGAACTCTTATATGGAATCTTCCAAAAATTGATCCATGGATTCCATCAGATATTACTCCAGGAAAACTGTTCTGAAATCTATCAATGTTTCTTTCAGAAGGTTTCTTTCCTCCAAGAGTTTTTTTTTCAAAAACTTTCCAAGGGGTTCGTAAATAAATACAGTACACTGGAAGCTTTTTTCGTGCATATGGGTGAGAATGCATAAATTTAAAAAAGCATTCAAAAAAGGGAAATAAATTAAGTTTTGGCTTCAATGAGGGAATCTAGTTCACGAGAACAGGTCTTGCTCCAGGGTACTTGAATTGGGGCTCAGGAGGTTTCCAGAAAGTTCTCAGGGAGCCCAAAAAGGGGGTTTCTGGGGGCTTCAGGGCATTGGCGTAAATAGGGGGTGGCCAGGGGGGGGGGGGGGGGCTGGCCCCCTCCAGAATCACGAGATTCAGACGAAAAGTATCTTTTGAAAGGTTCTGGAGTACATATAAAAATATATCGATATGGCCATGGCTCCCCCCCCTAGACTTATGACCTACTTACGCTTATGCTTCAGGGGCGTTACAGGGGGTTGTTTCAGGATTTTTAGGAGCCTGTCAGTTTTTGATGGCGTTCAATGGGATTACGTTGACCAACCCGACTAGAATATTCTAACAAAAATATATCATAATTATAACAAGCCATGATATGTTTAACCCATTGTGATGTAATCATGTTTAACATCTTTGGTGTTTAAAAATATTATAACTCAATTGCATCATATTAGGTTATAAATGTTGTTCAATAAGTCATTGTGATATAATTTAGTTTTGATTCTTTGACATTCAGAACATCATTTTACACAATTGTATCAAAATATGATAGAAATTAGTTTTCTTAAAGCTAAAATTTCTATCAAATTGTGTTATAATTTTGATCTGATTATAACAAAATAATTATTTTGATTAGACCGGTGTACTTTTTGTTACAATTTTAGTTATTTTAACATCATCCTGCATCTAGTTTATAACATAATTAGTTATAGAAAAAAATCATAACATCATAACACAATGTGTTATAAAGTTGATAGATTTTTCTAGTCGGGAAAGCAACCATATGGCACTATTGTTTGCCTTGCGTGCTAATTAAGCGCTAATGGTTACTTGGGGAGTTCGGGGAATTTCAATAGTATTATGGGAATTCAGGCACGTTTCAAAGGGTTTTAAGGCAATTCAGGGGATCTCAGTATACTTAAAAGAGCGTTCCAAGGCATTTCAATGTCATTTCAGAGAGTTTCAGATGGTTTCAACGGAAAGCCTTTGAATCCCGCTTAAAATGCACTGTTGTGACTGAAATGCCTCCGGAATCCCTCTTCAATCCCGTCGGACCCTATGTAACGCACTAGAGACCCTCCAAAACCCCCACAAACGCCTTCGCAACGCCTCTGAGTCCCGCCCTCGAAAACCCCCGAAATCGTACTTGGAGGAGAACGTGCCTCGGGATTCGACTTACTGACCTGTAACGCCTCCAAAACTCCTCGAAAAACCTCTGAAATTCTCTGCAATGTTTTCGAAAACCCCCTCAGACCCTGAAAACCCCCCTTGAGATCTATTGGTAACCCTCTGCAACGCTCCTGTTCTTCCCTATAAACACCCCCTGACCGCCGCTATAGGTCCTAAAAAGGTGCATTAATTAAAAGTGCATAAAAAATAACATGCACAAAAAGAGATTTTAGTGTATCTTAACAGTTTATCAAACTTTTCATATCTCCATATACTACTTTTAACTAGAACTTTGTTAATGAACATGAATGAATTGGTCAAAGTTCGACCGTAAGGTAATGAGAGCAGAACGTTCGTCGCAAAATGGGGCTAACTAAATCTGGTCCTTCAAGACTTCCTTCATATATAACCTCAAGAGTTTCTCCAGATAAGAATATAAGAAATATGAGAACTCTTTTAGGTAAATTTTCATGGATTCCTTCTGAAACTTTACCAGAGTTTACTTAAGATTTGTCACTGAGGATTCGTTTGGAAAATCCTTAGTGAATTTTTCTAGGGATTCCTTCAGAATTTTCAACAGAAGTTCCTTTAGAAAGTCCAGTGGTTTCTTCTGAAAATCTTCTTGAAATTCCTTAAGATATTTGAACAAGTATTCAGGACTTCCACACCAGCGATTTGTTAAGTAATTGCTTTGAGGAAATCCATTGAAAATTCTCACAGGAACGTGTTCAGGAATTTCTTCAGGGGTTCGTCCAGAAGATCTTGCAAGAACTCCTGCAGAGATTCTCATCTAGGGATTTCAGCTTGAGTTGACATAGGGATTCCTTCAGGATTACCTCCGGATATTCATTGGAATAACTCGATGAATTTCTCTCAGAATACTCTAAGGAATTTATTCAGAACTATTCTCTGGGATTTTTTGATGGAATTCCGAAGTATGAAATTTGAAGTATCTCAAAAAACTATTCTAGGAATATATACAGAAGCTAATTTAGGCGTTTGTCCAGGACTTTCGACAGAAATTCCGTTAGAAATACGACCCCAGATTGCTCCAGGAATATTTCTAGAAAATCCTTGAAGAGTTTTTTAAAAAGTTTTCCTATATACGCTTCTAAGGATTCTACAAAGAGTATTCCGAAGAGCTTCTTCAAATATTTATCCAGGAAGTTCCTCAGAAACTGGTTTTCGGATACCAACAATAACTTTCCTGGAAATTCAACAGATATTCCTCTCTAGATTCATTCAAGAGTTCTTTCTGAGATTTCTACAGGGATTCTATTGGAGCTGTCAGTGGGGGTCAGCACGCAGTCGAGTGTCAGAGATGTTGGCTCACTTTTATCCTGTGGAGTTGTATTCAGGTGACAGACGCTTGACGATTTCTCCAAAAGTTCTTCCATGAAGATTTTCAGAAATTCCTCTAAAATGTTTAATAGTAGTTTACGCAACAAGGTGCAGAATGACGATTTTTACAGCACGAGTCGTACATTTATCCAACGAGGCTTGCCGAGTTGGATAATTACGACGAGTGCTGGAAAAATCGAGTTCTGCACCGAGTTGCGTACAACGTTTTTTGCAATTTCATAAATTACCCTTGAGGATAGTTTTAAACAAAACTTTTTCATCAAACTGCATACTGATGTTCAAAGACATGTTTAAGAAAATCTGATCATAACAGGTTATAGTGCGCAGTTGTCACAATTTTTCAAAACTGCGCCCAGAAAGCATCAAGAAGTTGATCAAAACTGAAAACAGTGCTGTAATGGTTCATTACGCAACGCAAATCAGTGCTGTTATGAACCATTACAGCACTGTTAATTTGGCGTGGGAAAGTAGGCCTTTTCCTGTCAGATTTGCGTGAGGTAAAACAGCCTATTACGATGAGAAATTGCAAAAAACATATTACACGGTTTCATTTGGAAGTTCTACCAAGGGTATATTGAGCAGTTCCATGAGAAATTGAGAATCGACGATTGCAATCTCTTGTTCTCTAGCGGCAGTTGGGTGCTCTGCACCTACACAAGGTCATTTGAATGTCGGAATGTTGTTGTTAAATTGTTATTTTTGCAATGCGTTTACGCATTGGTGCGTGGATGCCAGACGTAAAGTGATTGGGGTGTGTGTAGATTACTGTAAAGATGATGCGGCATAGTTCGCCTGAATAAAAGATTGTACTGTGGAAGTTAGAAGGAAGGGAAACGACTTTTTCAATTCATTTCTGGTTCTGGCAATGGCTATAAACAAACGCTTCGTCCTACATGTGATGTGGATGTAGATAAGAGAGTATAGAGAAAGTAGATAGAAAGATACATAGAAGGAGGAAAGAAGTCAGAGATTGAACCCAGGACTTTCTGTATATTAAACAGAACCAGTCATACACATAAATTCATCTGTAATTGAATAAGCCTTTTTTTAAAATGTCTCCAGATTTGGGTAAACAAAGGGAATATGAATCAATTAGCTTTGTGAACAAAGTAATGTGAACAAATTTGTTGATTGAGGAAGAAGCCATTAGTCCCATAATCCTCTTATATTTCCCTGAGCAGAAACAGATTCAATTAAGTATGTTAAACAGTTAATGGGAGAGCGTTTCCACGCTGATCTATGTTACCTACTGTGATTTTAAGTAGGGTTCTATCAGTCAGTATCAATCACCAGTAAGCTTGTAAGTAGCCTTGAACTATTTGGGTCACGATTAGTCTAAATTTCAAAATGAACAGCAAACAATCTAATTTTAATCGGATTCGAAAGAATGCATTAGTGTAACATGAAATCAATTAAACTGGAAACAAAACTAGACATCTGAACACAATGAGCTTAATTTAACGCTTCAACAATGTGCAATGAAATACAATATCAACTCATTGTTTACCCATAATGAACGATACTCATTAGTCACATTCATATTTACTGTAATCATCATTACGGACACTCGTTAATGATTCAATCCGAAACAGAGGGTATCATTTCCATCGGATACCATTAGTAACTAACCGCCACCAATCGGGCACAGCCAATAAAATCAAACGTACAAATGAAAAAGAAAAAAAAATCAAATTCAACCAACCATCGACCATGAATAAATGGCAACAAATAATGGCAAAACCCATTTGTTTCAGATCAATTCAATTTCAGTATCCTTCTGCCACTGCCACTACTACTACCACAGAATGACAAAAAAACTGCCCTATCGAAAATGATAAATGGAGCATTCTATTTATTTCGAAGCTTCCGTTTCGGCGACAACAGAACGACCGGTTATTAGCTTCCGTGAGTGCAAATATAAAAAGCGATTCGAGGGACCCCCCCCCCTTCGACAATCGAATGACACATTTATCATGGTGACACCCTCCTCTCGCGCGGGGTAGGTTTTTCACTGCGGCGATATTGACGACCGTTAAACAGCAGAAGCGGATGATACTCGTGCAAAAATATAGATCAAATGGACGGTACAGTGTAATGTAATAGTAGAATCATATTCGTGTGCAAAACTTCAATAAGAAAAAAAAAATACCACCTAATAGAATAAAGGTTAGCTGAGAATTAAAATCACCACAGGGAAAAGCTGCATGAAAAATCACTGACTTTCATACTGAGATGGAAAACAGCATGGAACAGAATGATATGCGGAAGTTTTATGAAACGGTCAATGGCGTGCAGAGAAAAACTGCGCCGTCTTCCGTCACGGGCAGTGACCGAGAAGGTCTTTTGAACCATCCGGATCTCTTGTGCAAGCACCAGCTTTGGAAGACTGTGAACTGGCAATCTCACAACATGCCTTGCCCATTGTATCCTACCAGTTTTTGCCTCCTTCCAGATGCTAGATTCGCTGCCTTCAGGTTGAAATGATAATTAAAGAACCACAGAACATTTAGGCTTATGGGAAAGAAATTCATGTTCACAGTACTGTATTTATACTATAGAACCTAGGGACATTTTTCCCTCGGGTTCGAACTCATTCACTGAAGCTGACAAACACAGAGACGCACATCCCGTGCGCTGCTCGGTGATCGGTGATAATTTGTTTGATTTCGCCGGATCCCCTACCGTATTCAATACGTTCAGCACTTGCAATGCAATCAATCAGTCATTGATCTGAACGAACGAGAGTGGGTGGTGAAGCAAAAGCGAACTGCTCGTTGTTGGTTTTGGGCGGATGGATAAGGGTCGGCAGGCAGGTGGCAGGAACATGGCAGAATGGGGAACAGACGGACATTTTTAATTTTCCGCAATGGCAACTTTTCGCGTTCGAACTTTGCCCATTGCCAGCAGCAATTGTTCGCTCGTCATCAGCGCCCTTCGATTCGATGGCAGGCATCAGTCATACTTGTGGGTGGGATGGTGAGTGGCATAGCGTGTGATGGAAGCAGTAGTGGGACAACCTTAACTAGGGCGTACATAAATATCCACAATACTGATGAGGAAGAACCGACTGCGCTGTCATTCTAGCTATAGTTGCCCCATGTTGGTTTATGAATATTTTGACTTTTGCCCTTGGTAGACTGGAACCTTCATTACATAATGAGTCGGGACTGCCTAAATAGAGTTTTTCTCTGTTTATAATATTTTTAGGGTTTGTTTATGACGTTTTCAGTATTTCAAAGAAATTTAAGGAGAGCGAGTGGCTAGTAGATTGAAAGGGCTTTCAAAGAAGTTTCAGTGGGTGAAGAATTCCGAGGCGTTTTCAGACGTATCGAGAGGTTTCAAAGATCTCTTTGGAGGCTTGGCAGGCTCTCAGTATAGCTTCACTGAGGTTTCAGAGAGAATTTCAGTGACACGTCTAGGCATTTCAAAGCATTTCAAGTTGTTTTAGAGTGGTTTTGGGATCTCCAGTGAGCTACACGAGGATTTCAGAAGAGTTTCAGAGACTTTACAAGGCGTTAAAATGCATTTCAGGGCGTTGCAGATTGTTTGAGAGCTTCACGACAGTTTAACCCATATCCGCCCAGCGTCCTACAAATAGGACAGTCCTTTGGATGTGAATATCTCCAGAATTATGCAAAATTTTAGAATACTTTCTTCAGAGAAGATGTTCTCCACAACCATACCTTGCTCATAGTGGACAATATAGTATGTGACTGGTTCACTAGGTGGCGTAAACGATGCTGCAAAGAATGCATATTGTCACGATTTGTGAGCATCATTTCCATGCGAAAAAAAATTTTTTTCCCTGGAATCTTGACAATGGTTAATAATTTACGGTTCATTTCTTCGGCAGAGTTGTTGATCACACATTCCTTAGGATGTGGAGGTGGTAGCAAGGATATTTAATTTCAAGATGGCGGCTTAGGTTCCAAGATGGCGGTCAAAACTCCAAAATATATGCTTTTTAACGACAATGCTGCTTCGGATACTATGCAATATGGGTATCTATCGTTCGGGCTTCACAAGTATAACTCAAAAATGAATATCCGACGCCATTTTGAAATCAAAGATGGCGGACCGTATCCAATATGGCGGTCATGAAATGGCAGTTTGATCTATAATACCATGCAATATGGGTATCTATCGATCGGGCTTGATGAGTAGAAGTCAAAATTCGATATTTAACGTCAAAATTCGATATTTAAATCCAAGATGGCGGACCATATCCAAGATGGCGGCCACGGAATGGTAGTTTGAGCTATGATACTATGCAATATGGGTATCTATCGATTGGGCTTCATGAGTAGAAGTCAAAAAACGATATTTGACTCTGTTTAGAAATCCAAGATGGCGGCCACAGAATGAGAGTTTGAGCTTTGAAACCATGTAATATGGGTATCTATCGATAGGCCTTCATGAATAGAACTCAAAAATGAATATCCGACGTCATTTTGAAACCCAAGATGGCAGACCATACCCAAGTTAGTGGACACGGAATGGTACATTGAGCTATAATACCATGCAATATGCGTATCTAAAGGGTAGAGGGTAGGGTAGCGGGTAGGATAAAAGGTGGAGCAGACGGTCGGGTAGAGGGTTTGGGTGAATGATAGAGTAGAGGGAGTGGAGTAGAAGGTTAGGGTAGAAGGGTAGAATAGAGAGTAGGTTTGAGGGTAGGAAAAATGTTAGGGTAGAGAGTACGATTAAGCACAATATAGACTAGAGGGTATGGTAAAGGATATGGCAGTGGTTATAGTAGAGGATAGCTTAGTGGGTAGGGCAGATGGTAGGGTTGAAGGTTATGATAGAGCGTAGGATAGATGGTTGGAATAGAGGGTAAAGAAGACAGTAAGGTAGAGGCTAGAGAATAGGGTGAAGAATTGAGATGAGATTAGATGAGCTGAGGTTCTTTTTTAAGATACCTTCAGGAATTCTTTCCAGGATTTCTTCAGGCATTCCTTTCGAGAATCTTCTCAGGTTTATTCCCGAGATTCCTTCAGATATTGCTTCCGAGATTGCTGTATGGATTGCTCCGGAGTTCTCTTCAGGGATTTTTGCAGGCGTTGTTTTGGAAAATCCTGAAAGAATTCTGTTAGTTATTCTTTTCTGCATTCTTTCAGGGATTTGTGCTGGAATTCCTTCAAAGATTCCTTCCATGATTACTGCTGTTATTTCCTTAAGGGATCCCTCCCGAAAAAAAATGAAAAAAAATATGTTTCTTCCGAGATTGCTTTCAGGCAACCCTAGATCATAGATACATCTTCTATGGTTGTTGCAGGAATGTCTGCTCAGCTTCTGGCCGGCATTTCTGTCATGATCTCTCTAAGGAATACATCAGGTATTCTTTACGGGATTCCTTCAGGAATAACTTCAGGGATTTCTGCCAGAATTGCTTTAGAAACTCCTGAAAGGATTCTTTCAGAAATTATACCCAGCATTCTTTCACGGATTTCTTCTGGGATTACTTCACAGATTCATTTTAGTATACTTTCAAAGTGTTCTGTCGAAACATATTCAGAGAATCCTAATGGAATTCAGCAATTCCTCCCGGGATTTCTTCTGTGATTATTTCAGGGATTCCTACCAAGCTTTTAGTTGAGATTCCCTCGGAACTCTACCAGATATGACTCTCAGAATTCCTTCTGTATATCCTCCCGGGATTCATTCGGGGATTTCACATTTCTTTTTCGATGTAACTTTGATAGTGCCCAGAATAACACCATAAAATTTTCATATTGTTCACGAATAAACAATCATGGAGTAGTACAAACATAAGTGGAGAAACTGTGTAGAGTAAATCTGGTTGAAATTTTATATCAAAACATGGAATGATGATGAACCTGGGCGTGTTAGTAGAGTACCTGTAAATACGAGACACCGAAGACGACCATATAGTTGAGGTCGAAATACGTATCTGTCAAAGGAGATAAATTAAATGAAACATTACTTAACACGATTTTATTTTTTAAATATAAAAAACTTCTGAAAAGTTTAAGTATGGTGAGTACGTAAAGAGAGTTTGTGGGGTGCTGAAGGAAAAACTCAATTACTTTATTAGAAATAATTATCTGTGTAAAATCTAACTTCAAAAGTATTTTAACGTTTGCTTATGCAACACATAGTGAGCTCTCTTTATTTAATTTGTTAAAAAAATGTGAAATGTTTAACACTGCAGTCGAAACTACATGAAATTACAAGAACCATGTATTGTATACTTGGGGGTGGAAGCTCAGGTAAAATATTATCTCCTGGGCGCCCATTAAAAACACCACCCCCGGCGAAGACTGGCGCTCGAGCCTAGCTATTTAGCACTGTAGTTGGAGGAAATGCCAATGCAGAACCCGTAGCTTCCGGGAAGGTAAGCCCAGCTCCCTGGGTTAGTGGGTTGGTGTCAGGCCCTGCAAGCCAGCCGTAAAAAAGACTAGCACCGGAAAATCAACAAGAGAAGAATGCGAACCGATACCAATGGCGACGACCACAGCGACGAAAAGGGACATGCGATTGGAAGCTCGGTACGTGGAACTGCAGATCTCTCAACTTCATCGGGAGCACCCGCATACTCGCCGATATACTGAAGGACCTCGGGTTCGGAATCGTAGCGCTGCAGGAGGTGTGTTGGACAGGATCTATGGTGCGAACGTTTAGAGGTAATCATACCATCTACCAGAGTTGCGGCAACACACGTGAACTGGGAACAGCTTTTATAGTGATGGGCGACATGCAGAGGCGCGTGATCGGTTGGTGGCCGATCGACGAAAGAATGTGCAGGTTGAGGATCAAGGGCCGATTCTTCAACATTAGCATAATAAACGTGCACAGCCCTCACTCCGCGCAGCTCGAACGCGAGTACGACCGCTGCCCAAACCACGACGTCAAGATCATCATAGGGGATCTAAACGCTCAGGTAGGCCAGGAGGAGGAATTCAGACCGACGATTGGAAAGTTCAGCGCCCACCAGCTGACGAACGAAAATGGCCTACGCCTCATCGATTTCGCCGCCTCCAAGAACATGGCCATTCGTAGCACCTTCTTCCAACACAGCCTCCCGTATCGTTACACCTGGAGATCACCACAACAAACGGAATCGCAAATCGACCACATTCTGATTGATGGACGGCACTTCTCCGACATTATCGACGTCAGGACCTATCGTGGCGCTAATATCGACTCCGATCACTACCTGGTGATGGTTAAACTGCGCCCAAAACTCTCCGTTATTAACAATGTACATTACCGGCGGCCGCCCCGGTACGATCTAGAGCGACTGAAACAATCGGATGTCGCCACCGCATACGCGCAGAATCTCGAGGCAGCGTTGCCGGACGAGGGTGTGCTCGATGTAGCCCCTCTAGAGGACTGCTGGAGTACAGTGAAAGCAGCCATCAACAACGCAGCCGAGAGCACTATCGGGTACGTAGAACGGAGTCGACGAAACGATTGGTTCGACGAGGAGTGCAGAGCGGTTCTGGAGGAGAAGGATGCAGCGCGGGCGGTAATGCTGCAGCATGGAACCCGACAGAATGTGGAGCGATACAGACAGATGCGGAAGCAGCAGACCCGTCTCTTCCGGGAGAAAAAGCGCCGCCTGGAAGAAGCGGAGTGCGAGGAAATGGAACTGCTGTGCCGTTCACAGGAAACACGCAAGTTCTACCAGAAGCTCAACGCATCCCGCAAAGGCTACGTGCCGCTAGCCGAAATATGCAGGGATAAGGAAGGGAGCCTCCTGACGGACAAACGTGAGGTGATCGAAAGGTGGAAGCAGCACTTCGACGAGCACCTGAATGGCGAAGAGAATGTAGGCACGGAGGACCAAGGCAGCGGAGGAAATGACTATGTTGGTGCAGCAGAGGACGGGAACGAACCAACTCCCACGCTGAGGGAAGTTAAGGATGCCATCCACCAGCTCAAAAACGACAAAGCGGCTGGTAAGGACGGTATCGCAGCAGAACTCATCAAGATGGGCCCGGAAAAGTTGGCCACCTGTCTGCACCAGTTAGTAGTCAAGATCTGGGAAACTGAACAGCTACCGGAGGAGTGGAAGGAAGGGATAATCTGTCCCATCCACAAGAAAGGCGACAAATTAATGTGTGAGAACTTTCGAGTGATCACCATTTTGAATGCCGCCTACAAAGTGCTATCCCAGATCATCTTCCGTCGTCTTTCACCTAAAGTAAATGAGTTCGTGGGAAGTTACCAAGCCGGTTTCATCGACGGCCGGTCGACAACGGACCAGATCTTCACCGTACGGCAAATCCTCCAGAAATGCCGTGAATACCAGGTCCCAACGCATCACCTGTTCATCGACTTCAAAGCGGCATACGACAGTATCGACCGCACAGAGCTATGGAAAATCATGGACGAGAACAGCTTTCCCGGGAAGCTGACTAGACTGATAAGAGCAACGATGGACGGTGTGCAGAACAGCGTAAGGATTTCGGGTGAGCTATCCAGTTCATTTGAATCTCGACGGGGACTACGACAAGGTGATGGACTCTCCTGCCTACTATTCAACATCGCCCTGGAAGGTGTTATGCGACGAGCCGGGCTCAACAGCCGGGGTACGATCTTCACGAAATCCAGCCAATTTGTCTGTTTTGCGGATGACATGGATATTATTGCCAGAACATTTGGAACGGTGGCAGAACAGTACACCCGCCTGAAACGTGAAGCAGCAAAGGTCGGACTTGTGGTGAATGAGGCTAAGACAAAGTACATGCTGGTAGGTGGGACTGAGCGAGACAGGACAAGCCTTGGCAGCAATGTTACGATAGACGGGGATACTTTCGAGGTGGTAGAAGAATTCGTCTACCTCGGTTCCTTGCTAACGGCTGACAATAACGTGAGCCGTGAAATACGAAGGCGCATCATCAGTGGAAGTCGTGCCTACTATGGGCTCCAGAAGAAACTGCGGTCAAAAAAGATTCACCCCCGCACCAAATGTACCATGTACAAGACGTTAATAAGACCGGTGGTTCTCTACGGACACGAGACATGGACGATGCTCGAGGAGGACCTGCAAGCACTCGGAGTTTTCGAGCGACGGGTGCTTCGGCGGTGTGCAGGAGAACGGTGTGTGGCGGAGAAGGATGAACCACGAGCTCGCTGCACTTTACGGCGAACACAGTATCCAGAAAGTGGCCAAAGCTGGAAGGATACGGTGGGCAGGGCATGTTGCAAAAATGCAGGACAACAACACATAAATAAACTCTCTCAGCTGAGTTTTCTTGTGATTCGAGATAGTTTTACTAAATATACAAATTGATTCATTTCATTCCAAGATGATAATATTCACTATTTTTGAAGCGCATTAATTTTATGATTCTGCAACCCCAATATTCACGGTAAAATTGAATGCGCAAAAGCCTACCAACACAATAACAACTAAAATATTACTTTGAAATGACCGCTTCTACTTACGAATGATGTATCGTCCTGAACTTTGCGTGCCATCGAAGAAGCTTCTCTGCATCTTGGGCTGTCATAGTTTTTATTGAAAAAAAAAAAACAACAACAATCGAGAATAAGAAATTTTTCTACTAGGTTTTAAAACGGTTTCATTGCTACTCCTAATGCGGTTTGCAAAACCTCTGCGAGATTGGTCCACTTAGCCGGAAGATGCTCTTAAAGAGGTTATCAAGAGGTTTTGATGTATAAATCAGTTTTATTGCAAGTTTTATAAAATTAGTCATGAAGATCTCTTGTAGAGCCGAACAAAACATAAAATGTTACTTGGGATGTGCCTTAGGGTGGTCAGCCAATACCACACGGTCTCAAAGGACGCGGTATGCGTGCTAGCGGGCATGATGCCCATAGCATTAGTGGTGGCAGAGAACAAAGAGTGCTCCTAGCGACGTGGCATAAGAGGAGCGAGACGGATCACCAGAACATTGTCTATGTTGAAGTGGCAGAGGAAATGAAATTCCTCCAGCAAGGGTAGATGGACACACCGAGTGTGTCCAAGTGGACGAGCAGGCCCCACGGCGAGGTGAATTTTCACTTGACACAATTTCTATCAGGCTTTAGGTGGTATCTGCACATATTCGGACACGCAGGCTCCCCCGCATGTCTGGAGTATGCTAACTGCGACGAGATCGCGGAGCATGTGCTCTTTGAATGCCCACGCTTTGTGGAGCAAAGATCGAGTGTGCAGGAGATATGCGGTAGAGATATCACATCGGACAACATAGTTGAAAGGATGTGTACGTGGGCGGACAAGTGGGATTCCGTTGCTTCCACGGTCTCCAGGACTTGAACTATAGAGAAAATGGCGGGTTGACCAACAAAAATTTGAGTTGATACTCCCTACCCCTCCCTCCATCGCCTAAGGTACTTGAGTCCAACGGATTGTCTGTGGCCAGGACCCCAATCATCCAGGGGAGAGAGGACAACTTAAGGCGGTAGCTGGTGAAACGCTTACTATTAGAGTGTACTCACGACGGTTCCCTTTTCTCTATGTCATCTCTAACGGGCGTACCGCGAAGGTAAGGAACGAGGAAATGGGGTTTTAGTGGGTCGACACCAACATCACTCGAGGACCCACATCCTGGGTATCTGATCAGCAGATTTCCACATTTTATATTAAAATAAAATAAAAAGAAAGAGGCTCTCCGGTGAGCTACACGAGAATTTGGGATGTGTCAGAAGGCACAACAAGGCGTTAAAATGCGTTTCAAGGCGTTCCATGTCGTTTTAAGGACAGACTTGTTAGAATCCCAAAATGGCCGCCACAATGGCCGACTTTGGCACCTACTCACGATTTCGAGCGCACAAATCTCTTCGTAAACAAAACCAACGCACCTGATCTTTTTATTTTAGGCTTTGTACAAGTGAGCAAGAACAGAATAATAAAATACACTGTTGTTTGAAGCTTGCTTCTTGAAATTTGTGCGTCTGAAGTTCTGATGCACTTTTCAAGCGGAATTTCAAGATGTTTGTCCTTAAGGACAAACGTCTTGAAATCCCGTTTGAAAAGTGCATCAAACGGCCAAATCTGAAGAAGCAAGCTTCACACAAAAGTGTATTTAATATTCTGTTATTGCTTACTTGCAATAAGCTTAAAATAAGAACATCAGGTGCGCTGGTTTTGTTTACGAATAGATTTGTGCCCTCAAAATCGTGAATAGGTGCCTAAGTCAGCCATTGTGGCGGCCATTTTGGGATTCTAACAAGTCAGTCCTTGAAGCTTCACGGCAGTTTAAGGGGGTCTGTCTAGTCCAAGGACGTCAAATAAATATCCTTAACAAAAAGTTTCTAGGTCGACCGGGAATCGAATCCATCACTCTCAGCATGGTCGAGTATATGAAGGCTTCATTCACTTCTCTTGCCCTTTTTATTCCGAAGATACTGCACCAATACCCAAAGGGCACAATTTTTCCACGAACTTAATTCACTGAGACGACTACGACTGACTTGACTGGTCTGGCTCTGACAGATGGTGACAACTATGTGACGGCGAAAGCACCAACTAGAGAACCGAGAAATGCTTTAATGATGGTCGCCAGGATCCATCATCACTCGCCTCGCCGGTCGCTTAACGGTGGGTGGCCATCAGGCCAGTTAGTTGTTTCCGGGAAGTAACGTAGCACTATAGGCAAACAACAACCAACGCAAAGGTAGCTCGCCATGCCTGTGGCGAATACGGAATTTACTCTAGCTCTAGCTTTTTATTGATTGCCGTGGGAATGTGTCTATATATAAACCGGTGAAACGCTTAAAGAGGAAACGCCCTGCTGTGATCTTAGAAAGTGGAACGGAAAAGCTTGACAATTGTGAAAACAGCGGTTCAAGTAATGTTGTTAGCTTTAAATGTCTTTAAAACTATTACTTTATATTGAAAATCTCAACGACTTATTTATTTTTGATCAACCGAATATGAACTCAGCGCCAATGACAGAAACCCTTCTGCATGCAAATCTTGATGGCCATCAGACCATCAAGCCCGTCCCTTTCAATTGATTGCAGCAATATTAAGGGCTGTCCATAAACCACGTGGTCATGAGGGGGGGGGGTTCGGCCACTGACCATTTTGTATGGACAAATAAAATTTTTTGTATGGACTAATGACCACGCGGGGGGGGGGGGGGGTTTGAAAAGTCCCAAAAAAATGACCACGTGGTTTATGGACAGCCCCTTATCGATTTATTTGATCTAAAGCACTACGATGAGGTAGCGCTATTTATACTTTTCCACAGCAATTAAATTCTGGATCCATGGTCGTGGAAATCTCCAGATTCGACCAAAAATTCCCATTAGTATAAAAGAACATCAAAATATAACTGGTTTTTAATTTCAATGTAACTAAGGCTCTGTCTTTTACCGATTCGTTGGCAAATGTTTACTCGTTGAACAATACACCACTGTACTGTTCCATCTTCCAGCTATACACTCTCCATCAAATAATGACGCTCTAGTGCCTTCTGCTTGTAGGTATCAGCCATCGCATCAAACTATCTCGCTGGCACCAGCCAGCAATGCTGCGGCCCCATTGTAGTTAAATCACAAAATATTCATACTGTTGGCATAGTAGGTAGCAGTCCTCTTTTACATCAAGCTCACCAGGACCAGCTGCCTCACATGGGGCTCCGCAGTTAAAACCATTTCTGCAGCTGAAAAGCTGCCTCCACCCACCCGGTGCGCAACTGTAGCTAACTGAGAGCGGCAGCGTTGGCTAATTTAAACAGTTTACCATAATTGCTTTCTCCCAGTTGCTACTGAGCTCATGCTCATTCATTGCATTAGCGTCACGTCGTTAGGTTTGGCTTCGGTTTGGCTCTCATCCCTTTTCGTTTTTTTTTTTCGGAACATTATCCCTACTCTGAGGGTTCTGCTGCTGAGATGATGGTGGTGCTTCGTCACAAGGGAGCTATAATTATTCTACAGGACACAATGTTGCTGCAGGCAGCCAGCTGAACTTGCTGACAATAAAGAAGCCTTGCAGTCAAGAGCTTTAATGCGAAGGAGAGTTCGTGTGAAACATTGTTCAATATCTGAATCATTGTGAATATTTTCTTAAGGTTCGAACATTTTAGGGAATACTTTTGCGTCAATCGTTGGCTTTCAATTTTATTTTGAATAGAGATATCTATTTAACTGATGCACTTGTTATGTTCTTCCATTATTCCTATCTGCCTGTGGATTGCATACGTGAGACCGCAAACCTTGTTTATTTTCTGTATCATCGAGATCTTACGCCTAGGTCCTAGGCTGTCGGGAGTAGGATTCGATCCCAGATAATAATCCCAGATCCACTTTAACTCAAGGTACGCATACCTTAGAGATCTCCAACTCCAAATCTTTATCCTTAGGGCTTCTTCGGGAAGTTCACTAGACTGACGAAAGCGACGCTTTCAGTCCTGGGCACCCACGGTGGTGCAGAGGGCCGAATTGAAAGATTTCCATCCTGGGCGATTGTCAGCCATCGCCTTGACCTGTGGCCAGGTCAAATTTCTGTCGACTTGCTTGATTTCGTTGTTAAGGCTGCGCCGCCATGAGCCTCTGGGTCTGCCTCTGCTGCGATGTCCTGCTGGGTTCCAGTCTAACGCTTGTTTGCAGATTTCGTTTCCGCCCCTGCGTAGAGTATGGCCGACCCACCTCCACTTTCGCTCCCGAATTTCTGACGCTATCGGCTTTTGATGACGTCCACGATGGAGCTCCACGTTGGAGATCCAATTGTGGGGCCACCATGCACGAATTATATACTGCAGGCATCTATTGATGGAGACCTGCAGACGTTGCGTGTTCTCTACTGATACACACCAGGTTTCACTGGCGTATAGCAGCACAGATTTCACGTTCCAGTTGAAAATTCGGATTTTGGTGCGTCGACTAATCTGGTTGTTTTTCCATACATTTCTTAAACTCGCAAAAGCAGCCCGATCTTGGTGCCGCCATCGGCCGCCATTTGGCTACCAAGATATTTTTGGAAACTTACAACATTCTCCACTGGTTGCAAAGCCACCGTAAAGCTGGAAGGGTTGACCGTGTTTACATCCAACGATTTGGTCTTGTTGACGTTGATGGTAAGGCCTGCCGCTGAGGAGTGATTGCCAAGATCATCGAGCTCGCTCTGCATATCAGAGCGCCGTGGAGCTAGGAGAGCATTGTCATCAGCCAATTTGAAGTCATTTAAGTGCTCAAAGGTAATGGGCTGCCACAGCAATCCACGATTTGGTTCACGATCAATCGCACCTACCAGGATCTCGTCGATTACGATGAGAAACAGTAGCGGTGATTGCATACATCCTTGCTTCACTCCAGCAACGACACGGATGGGATTGGACAAAACACCGTTGTACAGTACTCTGCACGAAAATGCCCCGTACTGTGTTTCAATCAGGCCGATGGTTTTCTCAGGAGACCATCGCCTGAAGGCTTCCCACATGTTTCCGTGATTGAGACGGTCGAAAGCTTTTTCGTAATCAATAAACACCAGGTAGAGAGACTCTTGGAATTCATTGATTTGCTCCAGAATGATACGGAGCGTGACAATATGGTCCACACAGGATCGTCCTGCACGGAATTCTGCTTGCTGCCGTCGGAGAGTTGCGTCAATCTTATCCTGTATCCGGTTAAGGATCACTTTGCAGAGGACTTTGAGAACGATACACAGTAACATGATGCCCCGCCAATTATCGCAGTCAGGTCACCTTTTTTGGGTACCTTCAATAAGACGCCTTGCACCCAGTCGAACCCTTGGTGGATCATGCTGAGGTGTTAATGACGTGGCCAACACTTGAAAAAGGTTACCAAAGTGCTCGAACCAGCGTTTCAACTGGTCAGCCGGGGCGGTCAGTAACTGTCCAGACGTGTCTTTCGCGGGAATCGTAGCATTCATCTGGGTCCCACTAAGGCGACGTGAGACATCGTAGAGGAGACGGATGTCGCCGGTGTTTGCGGCTTTCTCGCCTTTGTCGGCTAGGGACTCCGCCCACGCTTTCACTTCCTTCTCGAGAGCCGAATAGCGCTGACGGGCTACGGCGCTGGCTCCTCGTGTTTTCGCTCGTGTTTCGTGGCTTTGGCGTTCCTTCGCTCCTCTATCTTCCTCCAGGTATCATCTGTGATCCAGTGCTTTCTTCGGGTGCGTAGCTCACCCAAATTATTCTCGCCGGTGGCGATGAAGGCGTTCTTGATGGAGTTCCATTGATCTTCTACGATTCCACCTTCTGGAATATTCGCACGAAGGACCTTTTCACCGAGCGTCTTCCAGTCGGCGTGTGTCTCCTCCTGTCGATGGATCCTAGGAATGAGCAGTCATCTCGTCGATTGTCGCTACGTTTGTACCGCACATCAAGAAGGCTCCGTCTCCATTTTCGGCTGATGAAGAAGTGGTCGATTTGATTTTCCGTGACGCCATCACGGGAAACCCATGTCACTTTTTGCACTGGTCGATGAGGAAAGAGTGATCCCCCAATCACTATGTCATTGTTGCCACAAATCTCTGCAAACAGCTCTGTTCCCGCTGCGGTTATGAATTGCGAATCCCTGTTCGATCTCTTTTAGCAAATCACAACACTTGTATAATTTGTTGTAATGTAGCTTTAGCTGTAAGTTTTATTGTCGAATCAGATCTAATTTCAAGAGTAATTTGCATGTTCTACTTACAAAAATCGGTGCGCATGGGTAACTTTTAGCAACTCTAACCGTACTAAATAGCTACACGAGGAATCTGCATGAATAATTTAAGTTGGGTTAAGTTCTTTTACAAATTAACAGTAACTTACAGTTTGTGTACGTTTTAATGCAACTAATCGCGAGAACAAACGCTTTTTGTAGATTTAAGTTTAAGTCTAACTAGCTGTAAGTTCAAAATTTTAGTTTAATTATGGGCAAACAATCCAACTTTTCTTAATTTAATTACACCTTCAATAACACTAGTTCACTTGGAAATTCAGGCTAGTAATCAATGATCGGGGTGAACAATGACAATACAGAGCATCACATATCGTTGTATTATTCTCCTGCCACACTCTCCCTGACGGATGTTTGACGGTTCGCTCCGGCCGTCATCGGAGCGTTACCAGAAGTGTTGCCAGAATCAACAAGCTCTTCGTTTTTGCTCATTTTTCCGAGACCATGGCGTCCCATGACGTGCTCATAGTCTGAGTTGTCGGAACCAACCTTCGCGTTGAACTCGCCCATGAGAATCTTGATATCACCTTTCGGAATCTTGTCCACGACAGCATTCAGTTGACTGTAAAAGTTCTCTTTATCTTGCAATTCGGCAGCATCGGTTGGCGCGTAACATTGGATCATGATAAGGTTCCGAACCCATGTTCTGAATCTGGCTACAATTATCCCCTCATTAACAGGTTCCCACTTCATGAGCGCAGCGTGGGCTTGAGCGCTGAGCAAGAAACCAACTCCACGGTGGCGAGGAGCATGTTCACCTCGTGGACCAGAGTATAGCAGAATTTGACCCGACGCCAACCTGTGCTCTCCAAAGTTCTCCTAACAGATACATATGCATGCCTCATTGGCTAGTTGAGCCAGTTTACCCAGCTGGGCTAGGATTAATATTAGAGGTGTGCGCCGCCGCCGATTTTCGGTTCACGCCGCCGCTGCCGATTATTTTTCGGCGCGCCACCGCTTACGCCGCCGAGCTCCAATTTTCTACGCCGATCTCAAAAACGCATTGATAAAATATTTTATTTCTTGATATAGGTATTTCATTACAATATTTCAAGCAATTCATTGGAGTCATCTGCATACATAGCATTTGTAAGGTCGTTTTCAGCGGTGGTCCATTTTTTTATCCAAATTTATTTATAACAGTTCTAAAAATTTGGAACGCTAAAATAGATCAAACTACTCAGTTTCACCGGTAGTTGTTTTAAATTCAAACTTCGTCAACGATGTTTTGAAAGTGAATGAGTTTGTCCTTTGAAATAAATAGAGTTCACAAAGAAACTGGGGGTTCCTGAAGATAACTGATGGCTGAAGAAAGAATCTAGGGATTCCGAAGATTTAAGAAAATGCTGGTGATTCTGAAAAAAAAAAATGTTTTTGTCGTGTTCATCTCCAAAAGAGATGAAATTTCTCCAGCAACTCTTTTGAGGGTTCTTCCAGCAGTTTCACCAAGATTTCCGCTTAGATTTCCTCCAGGAACTCTAGAAAGTCCTTCGGGAATTCGAGGGTTTCCTCCGAGACATCCTCTAGGAGTTTCTCCGGGCATTGCTATAGAAGTTTCACTGGGAAATTCCTCTAAGAGGTACTCCGGGTATTCTTTTAGGAAATCCTCCGGGAATTCCTCTAGAAGTTTTTCCTGGGAATTCCTTTAGGAGATCATCTGGCAATTCCTTAACGAATTTCTACGGGAATTCATGGAAATTGCACTGGAAATACCAGAAGTTTCCTCCGATAAATTCTTCTAGGAGTTTCTCCTGTAATTCCTCTAGGAGTTCTTCCGGGAATTCTTCTGGGAGTTCTTCTGGCGAGTTCTGTAGCAGTTCCGCCTGGATTTTTTCCAGGAGTTTCTCTAAGAATTTCCTCTAGGAATTACTCTAGGATTTCTTCCAGGAATTCTTTCGGGAATTTCTCTTCAAGTTCCTTCGGAGATTGCTTTCCGATTTTTTCCGGGAATCACACTAAGAGTTTCACCGTGACTTTCTCTTAAGTTCTTCCGGGAATTCGTCTAGGAGTTCTTCCGGGAATGCGAATATCTTCGGGAACACCTTTACGAGTTTCACCGGGAAGAAGTTCCTCAGGCAATTTCACTACGAGTTGCTCTATAAGTTTTTTTAGAGGTTGCACTGGCTATGCCAAGAGTTTCCTCAAATAAATTCCTTTAAGAATTCCCCCGGAAGTTCCTCTAGAAGTTCTTTCGGAAATTTTTCTAAAGTTTGAGTAGGAGTTTTCGTAATTGTGCGAGAGACAAATCACAGCATTAGCTCTACGGCGCAGGGATTAATGCACGGTGCTTGGGACTGTGCTTGTCACCAAACAGAAAAAAAATCACTTAATAAATTAATTGAAGAGTTTGTGTTTTCGGCAAAGTTGTTGTTAAGGGAACTCCTGCGCTCCCACCGAAGACCGTGAACGTAAGTCCCGAACGCTCTCGAAAACTGTGAACCTGACGTCCGCACGAACAATGGATTTGGGCGACAGAAGGAGAAACGTCATATGGAGCATAAATGAGCTATCGTTTTTATGCTTACACTGATTATCGTTGTGCTCTACAGTGCTCTACTAGAGAAGAATTTATTAGTTAATTCAGTTAGTAGATTAGTTGTTGCCGGTAATCAGTCATTGTGAAATTGTAAGGATAGAAATAAGGCATTTATACAGTGAATTTCAAGTTTATTTGTTTCCTTGTTTGTTTCAGCATAGTAGTCTACCAGCAAGCAAAGTGAATTCGTGGAGTCAGCAGTCAGTCATTGTTCAGCTCGATTTTAGGCGTAAGTTTGATCTGAAATTGAAAGTAGGCATTGTAAAGTCTAATTAAATCGACCCGGTGTGCAGCTCAGACTCATTTCCCCAGTAGGACCCGCCACAGTAACAGTCAGTCACGGAAGTTCTGGTCAGTCTGTGAAGTTTCGCTGAATTGTAAGCCTTGGAATTAAATTCAACCTGAATTGTGAACTAACCATGTTTCAAATAAATTTCAGCTTAAAGCTGCTACTACCAGTAACGTAGTTGCTTCAAAGAGGTGTCATTTTCAGCTGGAACTTGTCGTCAGAACAGTTGTTTAGTTGGTCAAGGGTTGACAAGTGATGGGTCGTTTGATTCGAATTTTCCAAATGATGCAAAGTGCAAAGCACGGGAGACAAGCACCGAGAGAATGCATACGACAGAGCGTGAGAGGCAGAAGAGCTCCAGCGCGCGGCAAAGTAAGCGAGCAACACACACGTCTCCTTCTGGTTTGTTGTGCTGTCTCGTAGCAGCGTGTGCGGCACGCAAAGAGTTTTGAGTCGTACCCTATCCCTGCTTCTAGGAGTTCCATCGAGAATTTGTCTAGAACATCTCTCAGGAATTTATGTGGGAGTTCATCCCACACTTTCTTAAGAAGTTCCTCCGGGAAATCCTCTATGAGTTCTTCAGGGAATTTCTTTACGCGTTTCTTCCGGAATTGCTCTAGAAATACGGCTGGGAGTTCCTCAAGAAATTTTTCCGGGAAATCCTTTAAGAGTTCATCCGGGAACTCATCTAGGAATACCTCTGGTAATTTCTTTACGAGTTCCTCCTTGAATTCCTTTCTGAATTTCTTCGGCAATTTCTCTAGGAGTTCCTTCGGAAATTCTTCCAACGGTTTTCTGGAAATTACTTTACTAGTTGCTATAAAAGTATTTCTGGGAGTTGCACAACGAATACCCGGAATTTACTCCGAGAAATCTTCTTTGAGTTCCACTGGTGATTCATCTAAGAATTCCTCCGGAAATTCCTCTAGGAGTTCTTCCGTGAATTCAACTGAGTTTTCCTCCGGCTATTTCTCTAACAGTTCTTCTAAAATTTATTTCCGGAATTCTTCCAGGAGTTTCCCCAAACGTTCCTCTAAGAGTTCATCAGGGAATTCTTTTGGAAATTATTTTAGGAGTTCATCCGGGAATTGCTCTAGGTGTACCTACCGGAATGCCTCTATGAATTCCTGCGAGAATTCCTTTAAGAGTTTATTCGGGAATTCTTTAAGAGGTTCCACCGGAAATTCATTATTTTTTTCTTATTATTACTTTATTATAGAGATTTTCAGCCCTAGGCGACCGGGAATTCCTTTAGAATTTCTTCCGGGAATTCCTATAGGAGGTCATTCTGGATAATTTTTTGGGCAGCTGATTGATGATTCACCATAACAATTATTTTAATAAATTTTCAATAAACATGCGGAAATAGAAAAATAAAGAAACCGTAACTATAAACATGTCCAGTGTTGGTAAAAGCACACTCAAGGCACACTCATGAACCGCTCCTGCGTGAGCAAACTCGCGCGCGATTCTGAAACATTTTCTCACGCGCGAGATTTTCATGCAAAATCTCGCTCTCACGATTCAAGCGCCGAAATTTCGTTCGCTAGTAAATCGAATCCAAATCAATTTGAACGACATTCAATGTTATTGTACGCTAGATTTTTTTTGTTCTATCATGTAATCCTGTAAACTTCGATGTAACTAGTAAGAACACAAAGAAATAAAGCAATGAGTGAAATCATGAGTCAACTCATGCATGATTTTCTCGACGATGAGTTTGGCGAGTCAAGATTCGCGCGTGAAACAACTCAACCATGAGATTTGAGAATTTGAGTTTTTACCAACACTGAAAATTCATTCGGCGTCATGCCGATTACGCCGCCGCCACCGATGAAAAAAGTGCAAAACGCCGCCACCGACAGATTTCAAATCGGCGCACACCTCTAGTTAATACATTCCAAGTTCCAATTCTTGTCCGTTGTATCGTGCTGAATGTCGTTGCCGCTAAGTCAGTTCACAATGTCTCATTTTCAGTTTCTGCAACGGTTTTTGGGTTTCGGGAACAGTAGGTTGTTGGCCTAAGGTCCCCTATTCACCGTGGCGGGGCTGCCACCTTAGCTATATCTTTCGGTGGAAGTGCATTCCATACTCAGCCACTGGATGCTAGAACAGACGCTGATTGAGCCGCATCTCCTTGGTGAACAGACGCTCGGGTCGTACCTTCTCAATCTAGCTGAAGGGGATTTTTTTTTATTACCGAACAGGTTTGGGCCGAAGGGTCTCCGATTTCAATGAAAATTTCACCAGAGCTAGAGGTCGTGGATATATGATCAAATTTGGAATTCAAAAAAATCATAGTGGACTATTTTCCCGAAAAACGCTAGATGAAATTTCACAATTTTCCCAAATTTTTCAAAATACCCCAAACTTCAGAAAATCATATCTCAAAAACTATGCATCGTAGAACAAACTTTTTTCAGTGAAATCAAACGAATTTTTGAACGAAGCAAAAGAATTATAATCAAAAAATACTACACAACTATGCATTTTTGTTACTTACACAGTTAAAAATGTTATATCATTTAACCTGTTACAAAAGGACCTCGTCGTATCGCACACATTTTTCCATCAGTTTATAAATTCACAGCTTGCTCTCAGTATGAAGCTTGCACTCAACATTCCATACAAGAAATTGTTTGATGTAAAATTTAGTTGAATAAGATAGAAATTCGTATGCAATTTTTTTTTTCGTTAGGTATAATTTCAAATATTTTGCTGAGTAGTAACCATTCTCCGTTAATAGTTTTCTTTGTTTTGATTGTTTTCTTAAATTGAAATGGAAAACATATAGGGCATGAGTGCTATAAGAAATTTTACGCTCACCGGTGGCATTAGCTCGTTGTTAACTTGTTATTTGAAACACATTTTAGTTAGAAACCCGATCATTGCAAAAAATGGCTATTTAATGCATTCAAAAGGCACTCAAGTGCTATTTATGTGCTGTCAGTGCACTCCGATGCACGTTAGTGTCAAAGTTACGTTACAATTAGCGTATGTCATTTGCTCGTTGTAAAGCAAATATGTTGCAACAAGTGAACGTCCGCTTTTGTTGATGGCTTCCTATGAAAATATAGCGACTGGCCGTTGGTTTTTTGGCTATATCTCTAAAACGGTAAAAGATTCCATTTTGGCGTCAAAGAACGAAATGAAGAACATTAATTTTTGCGCTAGGAAAAATTTTGTTCAAAATAATCTATGATACAGACGGTACTTTTATCAGCATTTCTAGACGTTTTTTCTCTATGGTGAAATATTTTCTGGGAAACTTTTTTCTCAATGTATTTTTATCGGATTGCTGAGGTAATTTGGCGTCGATTTCACTAAAAAAAATTTGTTCTACGATGCATAGTTTTTGAGATATGATTTTTTGAAGTTTGGGATGTTTTACAAAATTTTGAAAAATCGTGAAATTTCATCTAGTGATTCCCGGAAAAAAAGTCGACTATGTTTTTTTTGAATTTCATATATGGTCATGTATCCACGACCTCTGGCTCTGGTGAAATTTTCATTGAAATTGGAGACCCTTCGGCCCAAAGTGTTCGATAATAAAAAAAAATCCCCTGAAGTCAGAAGTAGGGTAAACAGGTATAATATGCACCCCTAAGCAGAAATGGCAATATATCTGAAACTGGTGCCTTATTCCATCTATTGTTCATTGCAAATCGTTGTTACTAATGTTAGTGAAGTATTGCATGCGAACTTTGCCTTTGCAGAGGTGGCTATGGAAGCTTCGAAACGTTTTTCGAAAACGTTCCAAAATTTGCCTTTTCAAAACAAACGGCCCATCAAAAGAAAAACGTCCAGCCCCGTGAAAAAACTGTTCCAGGGGATAATTCCACCACATGCTTATCCTAGGAGAGTCTTTCAACAAGTGTTTAATTGCATAAAAGTTGCAAAGTAACACAAGCGAACAGAACTAGCTTCGTTTACAATGAAGTCAGTTCACAAGAGGTAAAATATTACGCCAAAAGCCTTGATTTCAGACTTTTTGATATTTTTATTGCTTTTCTGTACCAATCCACTAACGGACCAGCTTGGTGGCAATAATTCTTCAATATTTGAGATTTCTAATCGATCACGCATGCGAAAAGCGCTTAAATCGCTAGAAAATGAAGAGGGGCGTTTTGCCCCGGTGGGGCGCAGTATACCCTTTTACCCTATGTACAACAGTGCCCAGGCTGCACTACCAGCTAAGCACACAACTCTTAGCTGGCGGTCTTTGTCATCGCTTGACCCGTGGAAGCATGGGGTAGGAACTTGTGTGGACCAGATCAGGGCTCTGTTGGACGCTCTCCTCATCAACTCACTTTTTGCAGCCGTTTTATGTGCTACTGTACGCCAGTGAAACCTGGTGGGTATCAATGGAGAACATTCAACGGCTACAGATCTTCATTAACCCTAAAAGGGATACCTGGGGTCCATTGGACCCCAGGTGCCTTTCAGAGCTCGTCTTTGATGGAACACACTCAGTGAGGTGACGAAACTGAGGCCTTTTAGGGTTAATAGATGCCTGTGGTATATAATTCGTGCAAAGTGCCCTCATGAATAACTGAAGCACCAACGTGGAGCTTCATTATCGATACCATCAAAAACCGATAACAACAGTAATTCGGGAGCGAAATTTACAAGAAAACGTTAAACGTGAACCCACAGGACATCACAGCAGAAGTCGGTCAAGGCCAGAGATCATGGCGATATGGCAGGTAATTATTCTGGATGGAAATCCTTCATTTTGGCCTTCTGAACTAATATGGCGTGTGTGCTCAGGATTGAAAGTAGTAGTAGTATCATTAGACTAAAATATTGATTCGTTATTTGTAACGTATAAATGTCACCTGGTCTACATGTTCTCGAAATATTTACAGGCTTTTTTGCTGAGCCCAATACAGACAAAGTAAAAGGAAAAAGAACAAAAATGGAACGTATTGTTGCAGTGGATACATACTTCAAGTTTCAAAAAAAAAGATGCTTCGTAAAAAGGGTACCCATTGTGCTAAATGCGAGCCGTAAACAGTTTCATAGAGTATTTTATAGCCTCAGACGCGACGCTAAAGAGCAAACCACACCGTCTGTAACGGCTGAAATGGAGTAATTCGGCAACAAAAAGTAGAATACAAGAACAAACAAACCAAACAGGGCAGGGTTGTACTCAGGTTGTTGGCTTACTTCCAACTCGAAAGCATATCCACCCTAATCCAGTAGTGTGCGGTAGTCACACATGTGTTGTGTACCCGCCAAAAAAGAGGGAAAAAGAAGCCGTTCTCGCCGTCGTCGTATTATGTACCCCTTCGTTGATGATGGTCCCAAAATGGCTGCTCGCTTCCATTTTACGAGCTGCTTTGCTCTACAACACACTCTACGGATGGGATTGGGATGCCTTTTCCGGTTGGTACGTACCGTGACTGTCCCCTAGCACAGTTTTACAGCCTCTGAACCAACACCGTCAGAGCTTTCGTCCTGCTCCCATTTGCTGGACGAGACCGCCACGGTCCGTCGCGGCGCCGCTCACTCCGGTTTTATGCGTTTTTCATTGAGCTCTATTTATCTACGATCTCAATTTTAAAGAGTAGCTCTGTGTTGACCAACAACACTGACTGACTGGTGGAAACGTGGGGAGTTAAACGGGTGTGAAATACCAGGGAGGAAGGAGCTATTTGCAGCGGAGATACGATGCGCTGCTATGGTCGTGGAACTGCAGTTCGACACTAGAGCTGGGTGGAAACAATGGATGGACGGACAGCGGTGTCCCCTCCGACGAGAGAATATTTTATCATGGTGACATTGAACAGAACGAGTGATGAGGGGGGAGACTGTGACTGTTCAAAGGTCAACGGGTTTGTCTTTATTGAAGATCAAAGATTAGCTTGTTGGTACACATGTAAGCGCATATGAGCGAGCATGTATTTGACTTCCGGAGTCAATGCTGTCTGTAAATATGACATCGCTTAATATATGATCCGAATGACATTGTGAGCTGAGTGTGTTGACTCTTTGTTGTTGGTTCGATCCTGGTTATTTATGGCACGATTTATGATGGGCAACGATCATTGAAAACATATTTTGCCTTTCTCGTACACCAAAGTGTACTGAAAGGCTTTTTGTTCACTCATAAAAAACTGATTTTCGATAGAAGCCTCAGAGGGTCTAGTCACGTATACCAATCAACTCAAATCGATGAATTGAGGTGATGTCTGTGTGCGTAGATGTACAAACAAACTCATATCACTTTTTGGCAGTAAACTTCAACCCCAGCTAACACAAAGTCGTAAATGATGTTGAATAGGATGCTTAACTGGAGGCCATATACGCACCTGCTTACATTTAACCACGTGTAAAGTGTACGCATATCGCCTCCACTTTAGCATCCTATTCAACATCATATGCGATCGTGTGTTGACTGGGACCGGTTTCCAGGATGTGGGAAATGCTCAAAAAATTCCTTCTGGGATTCCTCCTGGAATTCTTTCCGGAATTCTTCCAGGAATTCTTTCCGGAATTCCTCCAGGAATTCGTTCCGGGATTCCACCAGGAATTGTTTCTGGTATTCCCCCAGAAATTCATTCTGGAACTCCTCCAGGAATTCATTCCGGTATTCCTCAAGGAATTAATTCCAAGGTTCCTCCAGTAAGTCTTTCAGGAATTCTTCCAGTAACTCCTTTAAGAATATTCGAGATTCTTCGAGAAACTCCTTCTAGAATAGTTTAAAAATCTACGAGAACTCCTACAAGATTCTCCAATGCAAGTTCCTTCAAACAATTCACCGAGAAATTCACCAGAAAATCCACAAAACATTATTTCTAATAATCCTCTTTCGGAGCTTTTTTTTCGAAAAATACTTTTAAGAATTTATTCGGGAGTTCTGAAGAAACTTCTAAATAAACTCCTCGAAAGATTGAGTGAAGGTTCTAAAGAAAAATCTTGAATTTTCGGGAAGAATTTCCATGAAACTCATGGAACAATGTTCAGAGATTCTTCTGAAGGAATTTCCGCAGCAACTCCTGGAAGAATTCGCGGGATGATCTCCTTGGTAAATTCCCAGAGGAGCTACGACAGTTTCGAAAAATACTTGAGTATGTCCTTGTAAGAATTTTTAGCCAAACATCTACCCGATAGAACTTAGTTATTATTCTGGAGAATTTCCGGAAGAATTCCTAAAAAATGCAAACAAATTCTCAGAGGATTTTTCCGAGAAAGAGCTACTCAAGGAACATCGCGAGAAATTCCAAGTGGAACGCTTAGTGGATTTTTCGGTGTTGGAACAGTTCCCGTAGGAACTCATAGAAAATTCCCAATGGAACTCGAGGAGTAATACCCATTAGAACATATAGAAAAAAACCGTTAAATTACTTAAAGAAATTTCTGATATAACTTCTAAAAGAATTCCCGTAGAAACTCCTTAAGGAGTTCTCGAAGAAACTTTTATAGGAATTTTTGGATGAACTACTAGAGGAATTCTCAGAGCACATTGTAGAAGAACTTTTAGAAGAACTTGTAGAGGAATTCCCGGAAGAATTCCTAAATTTCCTTCTAGAGGAAATTCGACCAAATTGCTAGAGGAATTCTTCAAGGAATTCCCGGAGAACTCCAAGAGATACACAGCTAAAAATAATGAGATTTACATGTCATGTAAACTTCATTTTGGTCATGTAATTTTAAAGTTATGATGGTTTACATGATATATCATGTAAATTTGTGTTATATGTCATGTAAACACTCAGAGTCATGCTGAATTACATGACATATAATGGAAGTTTACATGATATTTTATGACTTTTACATGATATGTCATGTAAACTTCTGTGATATCCCACGCTCCAACCATGTACATCATATGTCACAGAATTTTACACTCTTTTTTCGATCTGTGTATTCCCGGAGGAATTTCTATCGAAATTCCTGGAGGAAAACCTACAGAAAATCCTGGAGAACTTCTTGGGGAGCTCCTAGAGTAATTACCGGGGCACTCCTAAAGAAATTCCTAGTTGGAACTCCTAGAGAAATGTTCAGCGAAACTACTGGGAAAATTCTCTAAAGAACTCTTGGAGGAACTCTTAAAGGAATTCTCGGAGGAACTCCATTGAAACTACTAAACTTCTAGAACAACTCGTAGAGGAGTTGCTGGAGGAACTTCTGAAGAAACTGTTGGAGAAACGCCTAGAGGAATTCCGGAGGAACTCCCAGATGAATGTTTGGGGAAACTCCTTGAAGAATGCCCGAAACAAATCTGAGAAGAGCTCTTAGAGGAAGTCTCGGTGGATCTTTGAGAGGAATTGACGGAAGCACACCTAGAGAAACTCACAGTAGAACTCCTAGAGGAGTTACCGGAGGAATTCTTAGAAGAATGGCCAGAGGAACTCCAAGAAGAATTCTCGGAGAAAACTCCTGGTGTACCCAATGCAATTTCTCGGAAATCTTCTAGAGCAACCCGTTGAGTAATTGTCGGAGCAACTTCTAGAAGAATTCTCAGTAAAACTTCTAGAGGAATTCCCAAAGACACTCGTGAAGGAATTCCCGGACGAACTCGTAGAGGAGATCGTAGAGGAATCCCCGGAGGTTTTCCTAGAGAAATTCCCGGTTGAACTCCTACAGAAATTCCCGAAAGAACATATATAACAAATTCTTGGAATAATCACAGGAAGAACTTCTCAGGAATTGCCGAAAGTACTCCCATAGTAAACCCCGGGTGAACTACTTGAGGAACTCTCGGAGAAAACTCCTGGAATTTTCAGTGCAATTTCTAGGGAAACATCTAGAGCAACCCGTGGAGAAATGTTCGGTGGAACTCCTAGATAAATTTCCAAAGAAAATCGTAAAGGAATTCTTGGCTAAACTAGTAGGGGAATCCCCGGAAGTGTTCCTAGACGAGTTCTCGGATGAATTCCTAAAAAAAATGCCGGAACAACTTTCAAAGGATTTCCCTGTGAGACTTCTAGAAGGATTCCCGAAGAAATTCGTGAAGGTGTTCCCAGAGGAATTCGTAGAGGAGGTCGTGAAAGAATTCCCGATTGAACTGCTACATAAATTCCCGAAATAACTCCTTGAGGAATATCCAATGGAACTGGAATTCCAAGAAATTAGTAAAGAAATTCCCGGAAAAACTCGTAGAAGAAGAACTCGTAGATGAATTCCTGGAGATACTTCTAGAGAAATTACCAGATGAACTCATAAAGGGATTCCCGGAAGAACTGCGGAGGAATTTTCGGAGGAGCTCCTAGAGGAATTCTCGGAGGAAACTTATGGCATGCCTAGTATAAGTAATAAAAAAAACTTCTACAGCAACTCGTAGAGGAATTGCTCGGGGAACTTCTTGAAGAGATCTTGGTAAAACTCCTACAGGTGTACCCGAAGATATTCGTTAAGGAATTCCTGGAGATTCCCAGATGAACCCCTGAAGGAATTCCAGGAAGAACTTCTAGAGGAATTCGCAGAGGAATTCCTAGAGGAAGTTCCAGAGGAACTCGTAGGGGAATTTCTGGAGCTACTTCTAGAGGAATTTTAGTATAAACTCCAAGAAGAATTCCTGGAAGAACTTTTAGAGGAATTCCCGGAGGAAATCCTAGAGGAATTCCCACATAAATTCATAGATAAATTCCTGGTGGAACTCCTAGAGGAATGCTCGGGGAAACTCCAGGAAAAATTACCGGAAGAACTCCTCAAGAAACTCTTAGAAGAATTCCGGTAGGACCTGCTACCGGAATCGTCGGAGGAACTCCCAGAAGTATTCTGGAAAATCTCCTGAAGAGTTTCCGAAGGAAATGTTAGAGGAATTATCGAAGGAAATTTCCAGTATTTCCATTGCATTTTCTAGAAATTTTCAGAGAAATTCCCTTACAAATTCCTAAAGAAATTCCCGTAAAACTCGTAGAAGTATACCCGGAGGTACTCCTATAGGAATTTCAGGACGAACTCCTAAAGGAATCATTACTAGGAAAAACTTCTAGAGGAATTCCCGGAGGAACTTCTAGTGGAATTCTTATAGATACTGCTGGAAGAATCCTCAAAAGAGCTACTGGAGTAATTTCATCTCTTCTGTAGATATTTTTACATATTTTTTTTAAATCACAAGCATTTTCTTGAATCTCGTGAACATTACCATACAATCGAAACTGCTAGTTTTCTTCTGAATCTCTGAATTCTTTCTACAGCCATGAGCTATCTTCAGAAACCTCCGGTATCGTCGTGAATTCGATTTATTTCATAGAAGAAGTTCATTCACATGTGAAATTTAGAATTTAGACGTGTTCGGTCCAAATAACGGTGTCCTCCCATGCACGAACCGTATGATCCCCGACGGTGGATCTACCTTCCCCGGCGAAGAGCTTCCCGACACTGAAACTTCGTCCGGGCAGGTATCAAGGCCCGTCCTACGATGCTGGTTGGAGACGGCTTCCGGTTCACAGGCGTTCTGCCGACCGGTGCTTCTCCCACTCGCTCTACTCGAATGCTCCCCGGCAGCGTATCCTATTTCAACAGAAACTTCCTCGACGTAAAAAACCGACCGAGAGCCATTTAGCTCGACACCTTATTCGCTCTACGGGGGTAAATCTTTTAAGAACGAATCTTCTTCTGGAGCCCCTAGTAGGCCCGACTTCCACTGATGGAGCGCCTTCGTGTTTCTCGGCTCTCGTTATTGTCAGCATTTAACAAGGAACTGAAGTAGACAAACTCTTCTACTACCTCGAAAATATCCCCGTCTATCGTAATACGGCTGCCAAGGCTTGTCCTGTTTCGCTCAGTCCCACCTACCAGCATATAATTTGTCTTAGTCTCATTCACCACCAGTTCGACCTTTGCTGCTTCACGTTTCAGGCAGGTGTACAGTTCTGCTGCCGTTTCAAATGTTCTAGCAATAATATCCATGTCATCCGCAAAACAGACAAATTGGTCGAATTTCGTGAAGATTGTATCCTGGCTGTTGAGCCCGGCTCGTCGCATAACATCTTCCAGTAGGCCGGAAAGTCCATCACCTTGTCGTAGTCCCCGTCGAGATTCGAATGAACTGAATAGTTCACCAAAAATCCTTACGCTGTTCGGCACACCGTCCATCGTTGCTCTTATCAGTATGATAAGCTTCCCAGGAAAGCTGTTTTCGTCTATGACTCTCCATAGCTCTGCGCGGTCGATACTGTCGTATGCCGCCTTGAAGTCGATAAACAGGTGGTGCGTTGGGTCCTGGTATTTACGACATTTCTGGAGGAGTTTCCGTATGGTGAAGATCTGGTCCGTTGTCAACAGGCCGTCGATGAAACCGGCTTGGTAACTTCCCACTCACTCATTTACTTTACGTGAAAGACGACGGAAGATGATCTGGGATAGCACTTTGTAGGCGGCATTCAAAATGGTGATCGCTCGAAAGTTCTCACACATTAACTTGTCGCCTTTCTTGTGGATGGGACAGATTATTCCTTTTTTCCACTCCTCCGGTAGCTGTTTGGTTTCCCAGATCTTAACAACTAACCGGTGCAGATAGGTGACCAACTTTTCCGAGCCCATTTTGAGGAGTTTTGCTGCGACACCGTCCTTACCAGCCACTTTGTTGTTTTTGAGCTGGTGGATGGCATCCTTAACTTCCCTGAGCGTGGAAGTTGGTTCGTACCTCCCTCAGCTGCACCAACATAGTCATTTCCTCCGCTGCCTTGATCCCCCTGCCTACATGCTCTTCGCCATTCAGGTTCCACCTTTCGATCGCCTCACGTTCATCCGTCAAGAGGCCCCCGTCCTTATCCCTGCACATGTCGACTCGCGGCACGAAGCCGGGATGCGTTGAGCTTCTGATAGAACTCCCGTGTTTCTTGGGAACGGCACAGCAGTTCCACTTTTTTTCGCACTCCGCTTCTTCCATGCGCCACTTGTTCTCCCGGAAGAGGCAGGTCTGCTGATTTCGCTTCTGTTTGTAACGTTCTACGTTCTGTCGAGTCGAGTCCCTTGCTGCAGCATTACCGCCCTCGCTGTGTTCTTCTCCTCCAAAACCGTTCTGCACTCTTCGTTGAACCATTCGTTCCGTCGATTCTGTTCCACGAACCCGATGGTGCTCTCGGCTGCGTTGTTTATGGCTGCTTTGACTGTACTCCAGCAGTCCTCTAGAGAGGCCACATCGAGCACACCCTCGTTCGGCAACGCGTCCTCGAGATTTTGTGCGTATGCGGTGGCGACATCCAGTTGCTTCAGTCGCTCTAGTTCGTACCAGGGCGGCCGCCGGTACTGTAAGCTTTGCGAGACTTCGCCGAGACTTATAAAAAAAACATTTATTCAAAAACACTAAACCTAGATTCTACAATTCACACTTAAAACTAAAGTCATTTCACTGTGCCCTAGCCTTTTTATCACTTCGTATACCTAGCGTCAGCGTTTGCCATCCGGTCCGTTGGTGCGTCGTCGGTCACGTTGTCTCCGTTTCGATTCTGCTGCGTTGACGATTGCGTATCGATCGGTGTCACTGCCGGTCGATCAGCTAAAATCCAACCTGTTGGTTGTTGCTAAGCGGTGCATGCCTATGATGATGAATGTGTGGCACCGCCTGGGTTGTACGATCGGTGCGGGTTGTTTATGTTGATGGACGAGGAGCGCCGCCTGGGTGTAAGGGGCGGTGCGGTAGCCTATGTTGGTGGAAGTGGGCGCCGTCCGGGTGTAACGTCTCCCCCCTTAGATTCAAGCGTCCTCGGTTGAAGTTTTCGGCATGCCGATCCTTGGAATTGGGATGAATTTCTGGTTCGCCTTCTCGGGTTTGCTTTCGGTTGGCCAGATGTCCTCGTGGATGTCCTTTGTTTGTATCACTGTGCGAAGCTCCGGTAAAGTTCCCAAAGCTTTATCTTCCATTCTCGATGTTGCTTTCATTCTGGAGTTTCCGCAGGAGTCCTTTATTTCTACGTTTTCGGTAGGGTCGATTAAAATGACTCCTTGAGTGATTTCCTTGACTGTTGTTGTTTGCTTTGTCTTCATCATTTTGCATGTGGGTGTTTGTTGTGTCAGTATGTTGTAAATGCAATCGTCCTCGATCAAGTTGCTGTTGTCGCAGATGTTGCATCTAGATTGTTGATAGTAGACTGTATTCCCGTGTTTTGCGACCAAATTGATATACGTGTCGATACGCGTATTGTTAACTCTCAGGGTGTGGAGTTCTAGGAGATCGAACGCTCTTGGGTCCAGGATTGGGGTTTTCACTAGTAGTGTTGCTTGGGTTTTGCTGATGCCAACGCTCGCTGAGGTATACTGAAATAGCTCATCCAAATAATAAAGATTCAAGTTTTGCCTCCTAAGTTTATCAAATAAAAACTGCTTTTCTTCTAAAGAGAGAATGTTTTTGTTTATAAGGCCCAATCTTGCAAATTCGATCTGTTCTTCGATATCTTCTAGTATGTGAATTATTTTATCAACGTTCCAAATGAGGTTGATGAATTCTAAATCTGCTTTCAAATCTTCTACCGTGTTATACTGTTTAGAAATCCTTGAGCTGATCATATTTAATGAATTCGAAATGTTATTAAGTTTGTTGGCGAAAAGTTCGTTGATACGGATTTGTTTCAGTTGGTTGGTTACAAGCTTAGTTCCCTGCGTTTTTAGTATTCCTAAGCTACGGTGCAAGATCTCAAGGTCATTATTATCTGGGTTACCCGCGATGAATTTTATTGCTGTGCCTAGTGCGTCTACTAGACCTCTTTTTGTTCGGTGTGGTATAAGGCTATAAAGTTTATCTTTAGCAATTTTGATTTTATCCCAAAGTGTTTGTTCTAGGTGTTCTATCGTCCTAAATGATGTGATAATATTCTCTATGTTTTGTAGATGGGCTTCCAAGGATGTGAGATTAATCGTATGCGGTGTCCGTTCGTATCCGATTTGGACTTTTACTGTTTGTAATTTAAATGCTACCAATCCATTGCTGTTTGGTATTTCTTTGTAGTTGGTGGCGATTACTGTTTTGATGATGATTAATCTGTAAGAAAGATGATTTGATTTATATGGCATTTTTATTATTATTATTAATGTTTAGCGTTTTGTTTTATTTTTTTACGCGGTTTTTGTGGATTTTTATATCATTGACATCTTTGAATGTCAGTTCGTTGTTTTGTTTAACTGATGTTAATTTATATGGGTTTTTATCTTTAGTTAAACGTTGTGAAATTTTTATGTACTTAGTGTCGCCGGTTTTGAATTCTATGGGTTTTTCGTTATCTTCGTTTTGTTTCTCGTATTTAATTTTTCTTTTGTTTAGTTCGACTTTTACTGCGGATTGAAGATTTTTCGATTTTTCCGCGATTTCCTCTACGTTTGTACATCCCGAATTATTGAATACTACATTTCGCGGTTGGTTTTTAATAGCGGAGTGAAAACTGTTGTTGTAAATGTCTACCGCGACGTTAACTTGATCCGAGATTGGTAAATCATTAAATTTTGCATTATTTGTCCGAAAAATTTCGATAAGTGTGGAATGGAATCGTTCCACGATACCGTTTGAATTTGAACTACTCGCGAAATGTATTTCGATTCCTAAGTCGTTGAGAAAACCGATGAAGTCTATCGATCTGAAAGCAGGTTCGTGGTCACTCACAATAGTTTGCGGTCTTCCGAATTGTCTAATGTGTTCGGTTATCGCTTTTTTGATGTCGACTATCGTTCTACTTTCCAAAAAGATTGCGTTTGCAAACTTCGAGAACGAGTCAACTATGGTAAGCCACTTTGAACCTTTTAAGAAGAAAATATCAATATGAACTCGATCGAACGGTTTGTTTCCAAAAGTGCTTTTTCTTATCAAATTTGGTGGCTTCCTGTTATATTTGGCTTTTTTGCAAATATCGCAGGAGTCAATGAAAATTTTGATTTTTCGTTCGAGTTGGGGAAAATAATGTTTTTGTATTATTTGATTTTTGTTTTCTTTGATCCCTCTGTGTCCGTAGTTATGCGTGTTTCTAACAATTTCGTCCTGTTCCTCGTCTACGCGTACATCATCTAGAAGGATTTCTGAAATGAAAACTTTATAGGATCGATTAGAAGAGAAGTGTTTCTTGTATACTTCTTGTATCAGTTGGATAAGCGATATGGGGACTCTAAGGCAATTTACGCCTCTTGGGTTTAGAGTACGTTTGAGATATTCGACGATTTCTTCCTCGGTGTAAAGATTTTTAGTTATTGTATGCCGGTGATATTTTGGAAATATTTGTTCGTATGCTGTTAGATCAATGTTCCCGATCTTGAAAATAATCTGAGTTCTAAAAGTATTTATCGGCTTTTCGGTACAAGGGATAAAATAGTCGTCGCTTGTATCTGCTGAGTGTACTGTCATACCATCGCTTTCGTCGTCTGATGCATCATCTTCATGTTCGGAGGGTTCAACGTCAAGTGATGATTGAGAATTTGCGTTAGCATCTAGTTCTCTTACTCGAGATAAAGCGTCGGCAACTACGTTTTGCTTTCCGGGTTTATAAATTAATTCGTAATCAAATTCTTCAAGTTTCAGTTTACCCCTGATGATACGGTGATTAGCGTTGGTAAAGGAAAAAGTCAATGGTTGATGATCTGTAAACATCTTGAATTTTCTTCCGTAGAGGTACGGTCTGAAATGATTCACCGCCCAAACAATCGCAAGAAATTCTTTCTCTGTCGCTGAGTACCTTTCCTCTGTTTTACTCAATGTCCGCGAAGCGTAAGCAATTGGCCTATCTTTGCCTACAGGGCCTTGGGATAATACTGCGCCGATAGCAAAATCGCTTGCGTCGGTTGTCAAGATGAACTCTTTGGTGAAATCAGGGTATATCAACACTGGATCGAGAGTCAAAAGTTGCTTGCATTTTTGAAAGCATGCTTCGGTTTCAGGTGTAATTTCGAAATCACAATCTTGTCTTAAAAGTTTTGTCAATGGTTTCACTATTTTGGCGAAATCTTTTATAAAGCGCCTATAGTAACCCAAAAGTCCTAAAAATTGACGAATTTCTTTTTCCGAACGAGGTGTTGGCCATTGTTGAATGATTTTAATTTTGTCATTGTTTGGTCGAACCCCTTCTTCCGAAACCGTATGTCCTAAGAACTGAGTTTCCTTTCTAAAAAACTCACATTTGTCAAGTTGTATTTTCAACCTAGCATCTCGAAGTCTTTTGAGAACCTGAGCTAAGTTGTACGCGTGTTCCTGAAGTGAGCTGGAATAAATTATAATATCGTCCATGTAGACGAAGCAACACACCCCAATCAAATCTCTTAGAATGCAATCCATGACTCTTTGAAAAGTAGCCGGTGCATTTTTTAAACCGAATGGCATACGCGTGAATTCATATTTGCCACCGTTTACTGAAAACGCCGTTTTTTCCATATCTTTTTCCTCCAATTGAATCTGGTGGAACCCAGAGACTAAATCAATGGTTGAAAAATATTTGGCTTTTAACAATTTGTCTAAAATATCCGTGATTTCCGGGATAGGATATTTGTCGTTAATTGTTTTCTCATTTAGCTTTCGGTAATCGATAACTAAACGAAATTTTTTCTTTCCTGATGCGTCCGATTTCTTCGGAACTACCCACACAGGTGAAGTGTAGGGCGAAATCGACTCCTTTACAATTCCATCTGCTAGCATTTTCCGAATTTGTTCTTGTACTTCTCTTTCATACACATAAGGGTATTTGTATGACTTGCAATGAATCGGAATGTTGTCAACAGTTCGAATGTTATGTTTGATTTTATGTGTGAACGTAAGTTTGTCCGTTTCCACATATAAAACTTCCTTGTGTTCTTTGATCACTTTCTTGAGGGCACTTTTTTCTTCCTCGTTCATGTGTTCATCTCGAAATGCATAATTTGTGAGGTCGACGTGGTTCGGTAATTCGGCCAAGTCGAACGGGTCATCTTCCATATTTTGTTTTCGCTGACTAAGCGCATCAACTCTGTTGTATGAATCGTTTCCAATTTCAATCTCGTTGGAATTAATTTCTATCGGTGCATTCGCGTGGTTATGCACTGCTATGAAAGCTGTGTTGTTTGAACTTCTATATAGGCCTGGTAACATTGTAAAACGATCATATGGTTTTTCTTCACTTATGCAAAAATCGCCGTTTAGCTGTGTTCTGATTTTCACCATTTGAAATCCTTGCTCTGTTAGATTGATTTTATGGTTCTCCGGAAATTTTTTTAGCATATGAAATGTTTTCTTGCCAATTTTCAATGAATTTTTGCTGATATCAATTTTGGCGTTCAAGTCTCTTAGGGACTCGTAACCAATTAGCCCATCAAAAAACTTGTGGAATTTGAAAATGTAGAACTTTAACTTTTTATTGATTTGGAATGGGTCGAAAGAAGCTGATTTAGATATTGTATGGGTGCCACTGATGTTTGTAACCTTAATCCCTGTTTCCGTTTTGCAATTTTGGATATTAACATGTTCCGGAGAGATATAGTTTTTATTCGCTCCAGTGTCGATTAAAAACTTCATTTCCCCTTTCGTTGTATTTATCGAAACGTACGGAATAAAATTATTATCTTTTACCTTTTTATTGCCTCTGCCGCGCCCACCAGAAAATTTAGTTCATCATCGACGAGAACGTCGTCGTCGTCCGAATCTAGTATTGCATCATTCAGCTGCCCGCGGGTGTCATGTTCCCGTTCGTTCGCCTTAGTGCAACGGCATTCTGTTTCAGGGTCGTCGTTGTGGTTATTTACCTCCGTTCTAGACTTAGCGGTACGCATTGAGACGTCGTCGTCCGCGTTTGGTTTTGAATTTCTGAATTTGCCTGAGCCGCTAGGTTTGTTGGTATATGGAGGATTGAACTTGGTTTTCTCCATCTGGTTGTTTTTAATTTCTGGATATTTGCCAGCTGAAGGGCCTTTATCCATTCTTTGCCTAAAAGCGGCGTTGGAATGCTGTATTGAAATGTCTTGCGCTTCTTCTAGTGTTTTAGGCCTGTAACTTCTCACGTACATGGAGAGTTGTTCCCCGTTCAAGCCGTCTATATAACGCGTTAAAGTCATGAGACTGATCAACTTGTTAACAGCCTCAATGGATGATTTGTAATCCGTCATCTGAGCGGCGGATGTTTTAATCGCGGTATCTATTGATTTTAGTTTATGATAATATTCGTGTAGTGTTAATTTGCCTTGGCGGATGTAAAATAGACTTTGTATGTGTGAAGTTATATCTCTTTTGTCGCCAAATGAGTTCAGTAATATTTCTTTAATGTCCTCCCACTCTTTTGGGTTGCCGGAAGCTATCAAAACTTCTCTGGCGTCCCCGGTTATTTTTGATTTTATGACGCGGATAATTTGTTTCCATTTAGGGAAATCATCCTCGTATTCTAATAGGTCTTCCAAGGTTTGGTCGACATCCTCAACCCATGCGAGGGTTTCTTTCCTGTTTCCAGAAAAGGTCGGAATAATTTTGATTTGGTCAGGAATGCTGAAAGTTTCCGACCGTCTACTATTTAGAGAATTGATCGTGTCGATCAGTGAATTTTGATTTTCGGTTAATTTTTTAACCTGGTATATTAGTTGCTCCTTGGTGATTTCACCTGAGACTTCACCGCTTGACTTGACGTCCGGGTTCATTTTTTAATTTAACTTTTTTTGTAATTAATTTCAGACGTTAAAATATTGCTTTTCCTAAGAGGTTTTAAAAGATATCCTCTCTTTTTAAAACTTTAGGTGTGGCGAATATTGACGACTTTAGTATTTAGACAAATGTAAAAACTTTGTCTGTTTGTGTGTGTGTGTTTTTTTTTATTATTTTACCCTATTCCGAGGGTCACTTTTGTTCACTTTTTGTTCACTTTTATTCACTTGAGTGGAGAAAAAAGTTTTCTACTTACAGTAGGATATTCTGCATCCTCCTGGAGTTTAAGGTATCCTGTAGAATCCTGGGGGTTGGTTCGTCAAGTGGGTCCTTCTTCGTTCCTGATGCTCGCAACTCGGTGGTTTTCTTTCTCCGATGGTTTCCCGGGGCACCAGCTGTTCACTATGAACTTAACTCGGTTGGGTTTGATGCACTACGAATCCCTTTTCGCGACACTACTTCCACTTTTTTTCCAGACTGCGCCAGCTTTGCGAGACTTCGCCGAGACTTATAAAAAAAACATTTATTCAAAAACACTAAACCTAGATTCTACAATTCACACTTAAAACTAAAGTCATTTCACTGTGCCCTAGCCTTTTTATCACTTCGTATACCTAGCGTCAGCGTTTGCCATCCGGTCCGTTGGTGCGTCGTCGGTCACGTTGTCTCCGTTTCGATTCTGCTGCGTTGACGATTGCGTATCGATCGGTGTCACTGCCGGTCGATCAGCTAAAATCCAACCTGTTGGTTGTTGCTAAGCGGTGCATGCCTATGATGATGAATGTGTGGCACCGCCTGGGTTGTACGATCGGTGCGGGTTGTTTATGTTGATGGACGAGGAGCGCCGCCTGGGTGTAAGGGGCGGTGCGGTAGCCTATGTTGGTGGAAGTGGGCGCCGTCCGGGTGTAACGGCTGTACATGGTTAAGAACGGAGAGTTTTGTGCGCAGTTTAACCATCACCAGGTAGTGATCAGAGTCGATATTGGCGCCACGATAGGTCCTGACGTTGATAATGTCGGAGAAGTGCCTTCCATCAATCACAACGTGGTCGATTTGTTATTCCGTTTGTTGTGGTGATTTCCAGGTGTAACGATACGGGAGGCTGTGCTGGAAGAAGGTGCTGGCCATGTTCTTGGAGGCGGCGAAATCGATGAGGCGTAAGCCATTTTTGATCGTCAGCTGGTGGGCGCTTAAATTTCCAATCGTCGGTCTGAATTCCTCCTTCTGGCCTACCTGAGCGTTTAGGTCTTCTATGATGATCTTGACGTCGTGGTTTGGGCAGCGGTCGTACTCGCGTTCGAGCTGCGCGTAAAATGCGCCATCAATCATCATCAGTGCTTCCGGAGTGAGGGCTGTGCACGTTTATTATGCTGATGTTAAAGAATCGGCCCTTGATCCTCAACCTGCACATTCTTTCGTCGATCGGCCACTAACCGATCACGCGCCTCTGCATGTCGCCCATCACTATGAAAGCTGTTCTCAGCTCACGTGTGATGTCGCAACTCTGGTAGATGGTATGATTATGATTGAGAGATCTACAGTTTCACGTACCGAGCTACCAATCGCAAGTTCCTTTTCGTCGCTGTGGTCGTCGCCATTGGTCTTAAAGTCTCCAAGCATTTCATCTTCTGGCGAGGATCTGTTTCTCTTTGTCGCAGAGATCGGCGTGTTTTCCGTCCACGCTAGTTTCTCCTTTTTGTCGAAGTTCAGCCATGTGAATATAAAGCTTCCGGATATTTTGTGTCATTGACTAGATTCAGTAGCCAGAAGGAGCAGGACACTATTAAGAAGTTGGCCGAATCCCTTCAGCGTAGAGTTATGGCTCTGGGACTCCTGCCAAATAAATCACCTAAATTGAAGCAAGAATCTCTACAGCCGTGGAAGAGATCACACGAGCTGCAAGCACTCCAGATATCTGAAAGATGCTGCGCGGTGTGCTCCTAGGTTACTTTTTTTTACCAGTGTCTAGTATAGCGACAAATGATTATTTTCCGATAGAGACAAGTAGATACGGAAGAACGCTCCTTGTTTGAACTGATTTCGGTTTACCTATAGAAATTGAGCGATTCATTTGTCGAAGACCATACGTTGATTTGTTTTCGGCCGCTTTCTATCGATGGTGATAATCGTCACTCTCCGAATGGACTGCATCTGTGAGAAGCAATACCCAACCCAGTCTCCGAGTAGGTCAGATATTCCTTATGATATGCTGTATCAAAGTAGCTTGAGGTAGATCACAGTTTGTACACCTTTACAGGCTTACCCTGGTATGTATCAAACAACATAACCAGAAATCTGCTACTCGCAACAGCCGTTGTAATGGTGGCCGGCGACAATGGAGTTGGTGCATCAGCCACAGCTCTCCAAAGTATGTCTGAGTGTGAGAGGTGCATCAAGTTTCCAGAAAGTTACCCTATACCTCCACATTCTACCTTCTCCATTATTTTACTCTCTAACGAGACAACTAGCGTTGGCATTCCTTATCATGCCATTGTCCCGTTTTCCTTTTTTAATGTCTAAGGAATTCCGTATCCCGTCTATCTCATCCATCCCATCCCATCCCACGCCATTACGCCAGAAGAACATTCACTTTCATGTGCCCCACGACTAGAGCAACCAGCAACGCTTCAAAAAACGCAACGAACAAGTTTTTCCCCCCGATGGCCAGCAAAACTCAAAGGACGAACGCACACAGTTTTTCTGGGCCATCAACGAAATAAATTACAATGATTGTGGATGATAAATGTGCAATAATAAAAGTGACGTCCCCGAAAAATGTTTGCGCTGAGGTCGGTGGAACGGTGTGGGGACGGAAATTCTTACTCAGCACGACCGACCGACGACGACGACGGACCTCAGCCCAGTCAGGGACCTCAGTCAGTCCGGAATAAATGCCGGATGCCTTTCATCCTATTGAGCGACGAAAATTTTTCCCATCAAAAGCATTCCGACACTCCAGCAGCGGAGGAACACCCGTCGCGTCGTCGTCAGGATCTTCACTTGTCGTCGTCGTCGTCATCGCTATTGGGGAGCGCAGTCAGCCTGGTGGGTGGGTATGGGTAGAGGTGCCGGTAGGTAGGTAAATGCCAACGAGGAAAGCACCTACTTGTCAGTGCAAATAAAGTTTTCGTTTTTCGGTAGATGGATAGCTATTTTATGGGAAGTTTCTCGAGTGGGGAAGAATTCCCGCTGAGACAGAATTGTGATGATTACTGTTGAGGAAAAGTTCAAGCTGGGGTAACAAGTTAACTGGATATAATGGAGTGAAAGATTTGAAAGGAGACAAGATAGCCGTGCTTGGAGAGGTGTATGAGAACTGGGTGTAATATTAGGTTGAATGTAATTTTAAAAGCAAGCATATGTTATGGGTTATGAAATATGTACACACAATCACACATACATGCTTGTCTTAGACTATTTGACTTAATTTATGGTATCATATGACGGATATCTTCGGTGGTGTCATGCAAACGACAGAGAGATGAAACTTTTACCAAGCAACTTATTTGCACCCTTGATACATCTCCTGATCAGTGTGATGTCATGTTAAACTCCGAGCTGGTTACTCAAGGTTTCCCAAATTTGAGCGAAAGTTTTTTATGGTACAACATCTTGGAAATGATGTCAATATTACGCCTAATTAAGAATCGTTCTGGAGAAATCCATCCATGATTCTTTTTTTCACGAAATGTTTTTGTAATTATCGCGGAATGGACATTCTTGACGAAGTACCTTTTCGGCAAGATTTCAGCAAGAGTAGTAATTGTCAGAAGTCAGAAGTAGTAATTTTATGTTCAGAAATTACTCAGACAATTATTTTAGAATGTTTTATACTCATGTACTGTTTTAAGATGTTCTGCAGAAATTCCTTCAGGAATATTATCGGAATTTCCTCCAGGAGTCTTTGGAATTTCTCAGATATTCTTCTAAAAACTTTACAACAAATTTTAGGGATTTTTTTCCAGACATATCTCCAAAGATTTCTTAAGTAGATGTAATTTTTTTCACAGAGATTCGGATTCAGAAATTCTCGCATATTTTTTTTTTAAGAAATGATTGTTGAAATTTCTTCATGTAATACTCCATATATGTAAGAATTTTCTCTGGTATTTATTTAGAAATCCTTCTTGGGCGCTGTCCATAAGTTACATAGACTAAATTTGGTCCATCTCAGAACGCCCCCCCCCCCCCCCGCAGACTTTTGTCTACACAAAATTTTCAAAATGTGTATGGACCATAGACTTTGGCCAGACCCTCCCGTCTCTCCTACAGAGTCTACGTAGTTTATGGACAGGCCCTTGACAACTCTCATGAAATTCTTGTATTAGCTTCGCCAGGGGATTCATCACAAGTTTCTCCAGATATTTCACCAGATATTGCTTACGATTTAATTAAACATGTCTTACGAATTTTTTTCAGAAATTTCCTACAGCATAATTGCCGAAAATTCATTTTTTTTTGCAAAACTCCTTAAGTGGTCAAAGCCTTTAAACAATTCCTACAGGAGTTTTACTTTGTTCCTGCAGAATTTCCTTCGGTAATTTTTCCTTTCAGGGATTTTTGTATTCCATTCTGAATATGTATAAGAAATTCTACTAATTATCCCTCCAGAGGTATCTCTAATAGTTCTTCCAAGGAATCACTCGGAAAATTCTCCAGGAAATTGTCAGAAATTTATAGAGCGTATCTCTTTTATGAAGACTGGGATTTATGTAGACGTTTTTTTTTTTTTTGAGAGGATTCCTTTAACCTTCCAGCGCGCGCGCCATCAAACAACCGAAACTGCACCGCGCTCGCGCTGTATACGAAAAGCGAGGTTTTTTGGTAGTGTTGTACTTTTTACAACAGCGCGCGCGCTGAAGGGTTAAAAAAATTACAAATTTCTCCAAGAATACCTCCAAAAATTTCCCAAATATTTTTTTCCTTGGAATGACTTCTGGAAGTTTCTCATTTTTGTTCCCAGGTATCTTGGGGAGTTTTTTTTTCAGGCAAAGTATTTTTCCAGGAAATCCTCCAGAGATAATTTCAGAAATTGTATCAGAAATTTTTGTTTAGAAAATTTTTAAGCATCTTTTTTAGAGTCTTCAAGGATATCACCAGAAGTTTTTTAAGCAATTCCTTCAGACAATTCTCCGGGGAATTTCTCAAAAATTCCTTCAGATGCTCTAACATTAATTACAGGTGCTCTTCGATATAACGTACAAATAAAGTTTCTCTTTGTACGTTATATCGAAGTGTACGTTATATCGAAGCAGAATAAAATTTTATATTTTTTATGCTAGTGTTGATCGATTTGACGTGATATTAACCCCAGATAATGATTTCTGTGAAATTCACAAAACAAATAGTGAAAAACATGAATTTTCACGAAAAAAAATATTTCGTTTTGTGTGCTTCGATATAACGTACATTTTGCTTCGATATAACGTACACTAATTTTTTCCCCAACTTGTGCTAATTCTGGGTAACAAGGATAATGCTGCAACAATACTTTGATTTGAGAGATTTTGTAGTTTATCTGGGGGACATTACTGGAAAAAATAAAAATGTTCAATGTTGTACGTTATATTGAAGCAAAATGTACCTTATATCGGGGGTACGTTATATCGAAGAACACCTGTATTCCAGATTTGTGCAATTTCTGGGAAAACAGCTGGAAAAAATCATGGAGGAATAACTGAAGCTTTGCACGAACCTTAGAAGGAATCCCAGGAGATATTTCTAAATATAATCCTTGAAGGTATTCCAGCCAGAATACCTCAAGGAATTTCTCAAGGAATTACTGGAGGAATACTTGAAAGAAAGTCCTGAACTTTGAAGAAATCCCATGCTGAGAATCCAGAAGAAATCTCTTAAATTCTGGAAAAAATCGATGGAGATATTTCTTGATGGAATTTCAGAAGCAATCCGACTAGAAAATTAAAAAAAAATCCAGGAGGAATTTCTGAAGAATTTCTGTAGAAATCTCAGGTACCGTTGAATAAATCTCTAGAGAATTTTCTGAAGAAATGCCAATGATATTCTTGGAGGAATCGCTGGAAGAAATCCCGAGTTACTTCCTGGAAAAATACCTGTAGAAATTTCTCAGGAAACCCTTGAAGAGAGGGAAGTATACACTAAAATTTCTATTTGGGACTGCATAACTTTTCATTTATTTATTTCGTCAACCGACGTAGACTAGTACATTTACATATACATATTTTTTGTTTCTTAATGCTATAGTTTAGTCTAAGAAATACATAAAAAATATTAAAAAACATTAAATTAGGATAGGTAGTGTATTTATAATGTTTTTAGGTGTTGGGACTTCAAAGACTGTAAAAGTATTTTCTAAGGTTATGCCGAGACATTGTAAAGTCAATGGTTTCGCAGTGTTGATTATAAATGTCCATAATTCGAATAAGAGGCCCAAATTTGGCGTAGTTTGTTCTACGGTGGTTTGTTATGAATATGTTTCGATTTCGTAGTTGCCGAGAAGGTATGTACAAATTTAATGAGGATAAGATTTTTGTTGAATCAATACGTTGTGAAACGATATCGTTAACAAAAGAAACCATTGCAATTTCACGCCGCTCTTTCAATGTTTGTATGTCGATAAGCTTGCAGCGTGCTTCATATGATGGAAGTGGAAATGAAGTCCAACCTAATTTACGAAGAGCATATAATAGAAATTGCTTTTGTACTGATTCTAATCTTTCTTCGTGCGTGATTGAAAAAGGAGACCATACAATGCTGCAATATTCCAAAAAGATTGCAAATTTTTTCAGAGTTATCACCAACAGATTCATCAAGATGCATAACGGATGGAAAATTGTCAGATTTTAATTTGGATTTTACGTAGTTGAAGAAGTTCTTTGGACAGGACTTTATTTCGCTTTCAGTTTTTGAATTATATTCTTCAAATGCATTACTGATGGCTAAGTTCAGTTGCTCGCATATATCCAAATAATTTGCTAGATTTTCATTGGTATTGTGTGTCTTGTAATTTTTATGGGCTTTTTGTTTGCGGTTCTTCAAATTTTTCATCTGTCTATTATACCAGATTGGGTTTTTTATATTTCTGCTACAACGTTTTTTCCTTGAAGGAATTTCTTGGATAATTATTTCCGATAAAATTTTGTAAAATACGTCTACAGCAGTATCGACATTTCCTTCGTTTCTTAAAACTACTTGCCAATTCACACTACTTAACCTACGTTTAATATTTTTATAGTTCGCCAATTGGTATTCAAAGATTACCTCGTATTCACAGTCATTGGGTCTTTGGTTTTTATGTATGAATAAAGAATATTCGATTGCTGTATGGAAAGCCTCATTTTTCCACAATGGAGTTAATGATTCGGTTACACAGAAATCTTCGTTAATATTTGTTAATAAAAAGTCCAGATAGCAGTTCTGTTGGTTTTTAATGTGATTAATTTGGTTCAGTCCTAAATTTGCGGATTTTTCAAAAATAAACTGCAATGTTTCATTATCCCCAACCAACGACTGGGAGTAAGATGCTTTCATTTTCTTCCCAAAGTCTCGCAAGCAAACCAGTAGTTTGGGTATGGTAAGCTTTAAGCTAAAAGAAATAATTTTATTTAGAATTCAACAAACTTATCTCTAAGTATTTCGAGATCTTACAATTTTTGGTGAACCTCTGCAAAGTACAAATTCACCGTACTAATAATTTTGACCTGCACTGTAGGATGTTCGCTGCATGTATAGAGGGTTCTTAGGTTAGATCTATGGTTCCGAGAACTGTAGTATTACATACTCACATTGGATAAAGCTTATGCCTAATCGTCTAATTAGATGTAAGCAGTTGTATATATAGTTGCACGATAATCTAAATATAAGTTTTAACTAGTTAAGTAAGGTTTTAAGCAATTCATTGGAGGTTTACCTATGCGTTCAAAAACACTAACTGTAGGCAAGATTCAATAGGTAGTAGATATAATCAAGTTCAACGATTCTTTATAAAGCAAATTTGAACCTAAAGGGATAAATAATTGATAAAATTCATCACAAATTCACTAATTTTCTGGCATAGAACATTACCACTAGCATAGCACATTTCACTTTTCGATTTGTGGCACATCAATTGTTCTCCTATCATCTTCTGTTTACAATTGTTATCGATCGTTCATATTGAAGTGTTCGGGGATTGTATTTGTACACGGATCGCGTGCCTCATCGGCCCCGATGTCGTCGCGGCAGGGTGGATCATCGTGACATAAACATAAACTTAAAGAAAATTAGATCGGCGAATTCTATCCGCAAAACGATTGAACGGCTCGTCAAACTCGAACAGATCTTCAACTGTGCTGAATGTTCGTATACATGCAGCAATCGGTTCATTATAGCCATACAGATTCCTATGAAATCTATGTACCAGCAGAGTTGAATGGCGCAGTGTTCTGCTGGGAATCCGGAAGTTGAGCATCGCCCAATCAATTTCTCCATTGATGAGTTTAGCAATGAATACAGCTTGCTTGATCTTTCGACGACGTTGCAGTGTATCCAAACCAAGTAACTGGCATCCATCCGGATATGGCGGCAGGTTAACAGGATCCCGCCACGGTAAACTTCGTAACGCCATTCGGACAAAACGTTTCTTAACCCTTTCAATCCGCAAACACCATGATACCTCATGTGGAAACCAAACCAAAGAGGCATTTTCCAGAATTGGACGTACGGGCGAGCAATATAACGTCTTCAGGCAATGTGGGTCTTTGAAATCTTTGACTACTTTGAAAATAAAGCCAAGATGTTGTGTGGCTTTAGAATCAATCATCGATCGTTGGCAATCAAACGTAAGCTTTGTATCTAACTGAACCTCCAAATCACAAATTTCAGTGACTCTTGTCAAGAAGGCTCCATTAATATTATATCCAAACAGAACTGGACAATCAAGGCGACTAAACGAAATTACATGACATTTTGCTACACTGATGACTAATTTGTTTCTGTCACACCAATCAACAAACAGTTGTAGTCGATTTTGCAGACGCAAACAATCATCAACAGATCGCACCTCCAGAAACAGCTTGAAATCATCCGCATAACCCAGCTTGCAACCAACCGGTCCCAAATTACTTCCTTGTGGGATACCCGATTTGTTGGAGAAGGGCGCCGATACTGCGTTGCTCAGCTTCACACGAAGAACTCGTCCTGACAGGTAGTAATTCAGCCAAGCTACTGAGGACTAACCCTAGAATTTCCTGGTTCTTGTATAAGTCCTTTTAGAATTATCTTCCAATAATATTCGCTGGAGCAATTTCTCCAGAAATTCTTGAAATAATTTAAAAAAAAACATCAGGTAATCCTGGAGAAGTTCTTGGGCACATCCCTGAAAAGATGTTTGAAGGATTAATGAAATTCAGGAGTTCATTCGACGTAAAAACTTGAAGTATTTTTAGGTAAAGTACGTTTAATTGGCAAATTGAGAGATAAATACCACTTGTTTTGGTGGGACCCACGACTCCGTTATCGCTAGTCCGGTGCTTTAACCAACTAAGCTACAGAACAAGTTACAACTCTGCACAAAAGTAACTGGATTCGAAGCACCACCCTAAACCGGGTCCGTCTTTCCCACTTTTATCTTTCTTTCGGCTCTTGAATGAGTTTTTGAAGAGAACTTGAGAGAAATTTCTGAAGAAATCATTTGAGGAATTCGTAGAGCAATCCCTGAAAGAATTCCCGGAGCAATCCCTGGAAGATTTCCTGCATAAATCCCTAAAGAAGCACCTGGATGAATCTCTGGAGCATTTGCTGCAGGTATGCCAGGAGGAAGCCCTGTAGAATATCTGGAGGAATTCCCGAAGGAATCCATGGAAGAATTTCTAATAGTCTACCTGGAGAAATTCCTGTATTAATTATGGGATGAATATCTAGAGAAATATCTGATGACATCTCATGAGGAAATCCTAGAAGAAATTCTAGATGAGTTTCCAGAAGATTCCTTGGTGAAATTCCTGGAGGAATTCTGAAAGAAATCCCTAGAAAAATTACAGAAGAAATCCCTAGAAAAATTACAGAAGAAATCACTTGAGTAATTCCTAGAGGAAATCTTAGAGAAATCTCAGAAGGAGTCCTTGGAGGAATTCTTGGATAAATCCCCGAAGGAATTGCTGGAGGAATCCCTAAAGCAATTCCTGGAAAATTTTTAGAGAGAATCCTGGAGAAACTTCTGAACAAATTCTTGGCGTATTTTTTGCAAGAATTCTTGGATGAGACCCAGCACGAATTCCTGGAAAAATTCCTTGGCTGAATTCTTAGAGCAATCCCTGGAAAAAAATCATGTAGGAATTTCTATTGAAATCTCCAGAGGAATTAAGAGAGGAGTTTCTGAAGAAATTTCTGAAAAAAAAATTCCTTGAGAAATTCCAGGAGGAATTCCTGGAAGAACCCTTGGAGGAATTTCTGGAGTATTCCCTGAAGGAACCTCTGGGAATATCCCTGAAGAAATTCGTAGAAAAATCTCTGGAAGATTCCCTGAAGCAATCCCTGAATCTCTACAGGAATTCCTGATGGAATTCTTGGAGGAATTGCTGACAAAGTTTCTGGAGGATGTCCAGGAGAAATTCCAGAGAAATTCGTGGATAAAATCTCGGAAGAATGTCTGGAGGAATTCATAGAAGTATTCCTGTGGGAATTGCTGAATGAATTTCTAGAGGAATCTCCAAAGGGATTCTGGGAAATTTCTATTTCTATTCTGTTATTTTTCTATTTCTGAAATAATCCCTTGAGAAAATCCTGGAGGAATTTCTAGCGAAATTTCTGGAGTAATCCTCGAAGGAACTTTCTTTGCAATCCTTGGGGGAATCCTTGTAGAAATTAGTGAAGAAATCTCTGAAGGAATCTCTGGAGGAATTCCTGGAGAAATACCTGGAGGAATCCCTGAAAAGATAATGATTGTATTCCTGCAGAATTTCCTGGAAGAATTGCTAAAAAAAATCCTTGGAGGATTTGCTGGAAGAATCCTTAGAGGAACTTCTGGAGGAATCCATGAGAAAACCCTGGATAAATTCGAAGAGAAATCCCCGAAGCAATTCATGAAGCTATCTCAGGAGAAATTTCTAGAGAAATGCCAAAAGAAATCCCTGAAAAAATCCTTAAAGTATTCCTGGAGAATTTCCAGGAAGAATTTCTGAAAAAATCAACAGAACATTTTCTGGATGAATTCCTGAAGAAATTACTGTCATAATTTCTGAAGGAGGTCCAGGAACGATTCCTGGATCAATTCCTAGAGAAATTGCTGGAGGAGTTCCTGAAGATATTCTTGGGGTAATTGCTGGAGAATTTCCTGGAGGAGTTCCTTAGGGAAATGCTGGAGGAATCTTTGGAAGAATGCTTACAACAATTACTGGATGAATTTCTGTGGAGATCTCTACAGAAACTCTTTGAGAAATTTCTGAAAAATCTCCTGGGAAATTCCTGTAGGAATTACTAGAGAAATCCACGAAGGAGTTTCTGAAGAAATCCCTGTGAGAAACCTTGGAGAAATTGGTGGAGAAATCCCTGGAATAATCCCTGAAGAAGTTCCTTGAAGATACTTTAGCGGAATTCGTAGACGAATTCCTGCAGCAATTCCTGGAGGACCCATACTTTTTATAGTTAGAATTTTATACTCAAGGAAGCTCTTGGAGGTTCTCAAATAGAAAATAAACTCATCACTTGACAGCACATAGTTGCAAAGGGCTTTGCAAGCACGAACTTTATTCATAAAGCTTCAAAAGATCATTGATTACGCTAGCAGATCAGATGCCCAAATTTCCAGGGAGTTCTCGGATACGTTAATCGAGGGACCTTTATAGATTTTACTTAAATGGATTCTGCCAAAATGGAGGTTTGAGTATATCTTAAGAAAATATACAAACTAATCCACGGAAGAAATTTTTTGAGGATTTGCTCAAAGTATTTCTGGAGCATTTTGTCAAAGTTTTTCTGAAGATACTCCTGAAGGAACACCTGGATAAACGCCTAGATAAGCTTCTGTAAAAATCCATAGAAAAAAAAATCTTGAGATATCCTTTAGAAATTGATGCAGATTGCTGGATAAATTTCTGAGGAAATACATGGTGAAAATCCCGAAGGAATCTCAGTATGAAGTAATGCAATCCTCAAGAGGAATTCTTGTGGGAATTTTGAATTAATAAATTCCTGAAATAATTTCTAAAGTAACCCCTTCCGGAGTTTCAGCAGAAACCCATAGATATCTACCTAAAAGAAGTCTTAGAGAAATTTCTGGAGAAATTGTAGACGGAAAATCTGAAGGAAGACCTGGAGTAATTTTTTGATGAATCTTTGAAAGATCTTCTGAAGAAACCGCTGAAGAAGTTTCTGAAGCAAACCTTGGTAGGTTATTAGACCAAACGTGTTGAGTTATTTCTGAAGAAATCCGTTGAGCGATTTTGGACGGAATCCATAGAATATTTCTTGAAGGAGTCCGTGAATAAATTGATGGATGTATCTGGAGAAATTCCAATGGAATTTCCAGGGAAATTCTTAACAGAAAACCTGTAGAAATTCAAAAAAAGTCTTTGGATGAAGTTTTGAAGGAGTATCCATTGATGATTTCCTAATAGAATTCTTGCACGGATTTCTGAAAAAATCTATGAAGGAGTTACTGGGGAAACTCATAGAAGCTTTTTCAGAGTATTTTTGGACAAATTTCCGGATGATCCTCAAGAGAAAATTCCGAAGAAAATTCTGAGGTAACTTATAGAGGAATTTCTCAAATAAAAGAAGATGTTCTTGAAGAACATAAAAAAGAAATCCGTTAAAGACTTTCTTAAAGGAATTTCTAAAAGATATTCAAATGGAGTTCTACAAAGGATTTATGGAGCATAAGGATCTTTGGAAAAAAATCTGAGTCAGTAGTGTGCGGTAGTTCGGCAGCAGCAAAGTTTCGCGCGTTCGCTTTGCTAGATTTTTGCGATTTTATTTTCCTCTTCCCTCTGCGGGGCTCCGACGACGGGTCGCCAAGCAGTCAGTAGTGTGCGGTAGTTCGGCAGCAGCAAAGTTTCGCGCGTTCGCTTTGCTAGATTTTTGCGATTTTATTTTCCTCTTCCCTCTGCGGGGCTCCGACGACGGGTCACCAAGCAGTCAGTAGTGTGCGGTAGTTCGGCAGCAGCAAAGTTTCGCGCGTTCGCTCTGCTAGATTTTTGCGATTTTATTTTCCTCTTCCCTCTGCGGGGCTCCGACGACGGGTCGCCAAGCAGTCAGTAGTGTGCGGTAGTTCGGCAGCAGCAAAGTTTCGCGCGTTCGCTTTGCTAGATTTTTGCGATTTTATTTTCCTCTTCCCTCTGCGGGGCTCCGACGACGGGTCGCCAAGCAGTCAGTAGTGTGCGGTAGTTCGGCAGCAGCAAAGTTTCGCGCGTTCGCTTTGCTAGATTTTTGCGATTTTATTTTCCTCTTCCCTCTGCGGGGCTCCGACGACGGGTCGCCAAGCAGTCAGTAGTGTGCGGTAGTTCGGCAGCAGCAAAGTTTCGCGCGTTCGCTTTGCTAGATTTTTGCGATTTTATTTTCCTCTTCCCTCTGCGGGGCTCCGACGACGGGTCGCCAAGCAGTCAGTAGTGTGCGGTAGTTCGGCAGCAGCAAAGTTTCGCGCGTTCGCTTTGCTAGATTTTTGCGATTTTATTTTCCTCTTCCCTCTGCGGGGCTCCGACGACGGGTCGCCAAGCAGTCAGTAGTGTGCGGTAGTTCGGCAGCAGCAAAGTTTCGCGCGTTCGCTTTGCTAGATTTTTGCGATTTTATTTTCCTCTTCCCTCTGCGGGGCTCCGACGACGGGACGCCAAGCAGTCAGTAGTGTGCGGTAGTTCGGCAGCAGCAAAGTTTCGCGCGTTCGCTTTGCTAGATTTTTGCGATTTTATTTTCCTCTTCCCTCTGCGGGGCTCCGACGACGGGTCGCCAAGCAGTCAGTAGTGTGCGGTAGTTCGGCAGCAGCAAAGTTTCGCGCGTTCGCTTTGCTAGATTTTTGCGATTTTATTTTCCTCTTCCCTCTGCGGGGCTCCGACGACGGGTCGCCAAGCAGTCAGTAGTGTGCGGTAGTTCGGCAGCAGCAAAGTTTCGCGCGTTCGCTTTGCTAGATTTTTGCGATTTTATTTTCCTCTTCCCTCTGCGGGGCTCCGACGACGGGACGCCAAGCAGTCAGTAGTGTGCGGTAGTTCGGCAGCAGCAAAGTTTCGCGCGTTCGCTCTGCTAGATTTTTGCGATTTTATTTTCCTCTTCCCTCTGCGGGGCTCCGACGACGGGTCGCCAAGCAGTCAGTAGTGTGCGGTAGTTCGGCAGCAGCAAAGTTTCGCGCGTTCGCTTTGCTAGATTTTTGCGATTTTATTTTCCTCTTCCCTCTGCGGGGCTCCGACGACGGGACGCCAAGCAGTCAGTAGTGTGCGGTAGTTCGGCAGCAGCAAAGTTTCGCGCGTTCGCTCTGCTAGATTTTTGCGATTTTATTTTCCTCTTCCCTCTGCGGGGCTCCGACGACGGGTCGCCAAGCAGTCAGTAGTGTGCGGTAGTTCGGCAGCAGCAAAGTTTCGCGCGTTCGCTTTGCTAGATTTTTGCGATTTTATTTTCCTCTTCCCTCTGCGGGGCTCCGACGACGGGTCGCCAAGCAGTCAGTAGTGTGCGGTAGTTCGGCAGCAGCAAAGTTTCGCGCGTTCGCTTTGCTAGATTTTTGCGATTTTATTTTCCTCTTCCCTCTGCGGGGCTCCGACGACGGGTCGCCAAGCAGTCAGTAGTGTGCGGTAGTTCGGCAGCAGCAAAGTTTCGCGCGTTCGCTTTGCTAGATTTTTGCGATTTTATTTTCCTCTTCCCTCTGCGGGGCTCCGACGACGGGACGCCAAGCAGTCAGTAGTGTGCGGTAGTTCGGCAGCAGCAAAGTTTCGCGCGTTCGCTTTGCTAGATTTTTGCGATTTTATTTTCCTCTTCCCTCTGCGGGGCTCCGACGACGGGACGCCAAGCAGTCAGTAGTGTGCGGTAGTTCGGCAGCAGCAAAGTTTCGCGCGCTCGCTTTGCTAGATTTTTGCGATTTTATTTTCCTCTTCCCTCTGCGGGGCTCCGACGACGGGACGAGTGTGCCCGCGCCGTGGTTCGAGTCGGTTCCGAATTTTTCGCTTCCCTTCGGCGCTAGTTTCCAATACACTTTAAGTTGATAATAAATATTTTCTTTCATTTTTGCATTTACACAAAAGAGTGAAAAATGTTACTTCGGGTTCGCCGGTCGAGAAAAAAATCCGGGCGCCGACAAGTGAGTCGCGTTCAGTGTATTTCTGTGTGGAATAGACTAAAGGTTTCTGCTCCCTAGTGGAGTGGAGACGCGCGATAGAATTTTCTTTTTGGCTAGTTCTTGCGTCGAAAAATGGTCGGTTGTTAACGGCGGTTTGTGTATATTGATCCATTGTCAAATCATATCACCAACCATAGGTGACTCCCGGACTGACAATGTAGCTTACCCTACTAACAAAAAATTCCTTCCTGAGACAAACGTGGAGATGCAGCGATTCGCGGTCTTTTTAACAACGTATGTCTTACTAACATTCCCTTCCATCCTCGATGACCGTAAGGACGTGGCCGGCGCCGTTATTGACCTTATTAAAGTTGAGAGCTCTCGACCTGTGTACATTGAGAATAGTAAGCTAGTCCCAAGCCCTATTCATTGGTTCCTTGTGCAATTTCGATTGCTCTGGTCAATCACGGAGTAGCAACTACGAATTGTGCGGTCATCTATGCTCATGCTCATGCTCATGCTCATAAGGATCTTTGGAAAAAAATCTGTTTAACATCTTCTCATCAATTGGAAGCTGCATCAGGTCTGGCATTTTTCTATTTTGATGATAGTATTTCCGAAAAACTTGCAAGGACTTGACCAGATGTTTGGAGGTGGGTGGGTCTCTGGCATTCTAGAGAGTTGCAACATCTGCAATGCCGATGGATACCTTCAACTTTACAATCCCATACAAGATTTGTTCAAGTATTCATGCTATGCTATGATGATCAACTTTGGAAAAAAATTAAAAGGAAACCATGCATTTTCCAAAGGAATGCTTGAAAGAATGCCTGAATGAGTTCCCAGAGAAATCTAAAAAGTCAGCCATGTCAGAAATTCTTCAAAATTGTCTGGAAGATTTTCTGAATGAAGCGCTGGAGAAATTTCCAAAGAAATACTAAGAGGATTTTTTATAGCAATCTATGGAGATATCATGAATGGTTTCCTAAATGAATCTTTCGGAGGAGTCTCTTAAAGAATTGCAGTCGAAATTCCTGATGATTTTTTTTGAAGTTATCCATGAAAGATTTTCTTAGATAATATTTGAAAAATTGTGAATATGAATTAATACTTGTTAGAAACTTAAGAAATCCCTGGAAAAAGTTTCCGAATGAATCTACGATTTGTTTTAAAAAGCCCGAGAAGAAGTATCTAGGTGAATTTGTGGGGTAATCGTTGAACAAATGTCCGAGGAAAACCAGTTACGACTTTCTGGAAAAATTTTAAACTCACAAAGGTAACTTTTTTGACAGACATGTGGACGCAAAGAAAATCATAGTCTTATTTGTTGTATTTAGAAGGAGAAATTTCCTATACGTATGTAAGCACGAAAATGTCATATTGACATGAATAAATACTCTCTACTTGTGGGAGCATATTAGCGGTGAACAATTGCACAAGTACGTTTTCGTATGCACAATAGCGTGGGACACCAAAAGACATTTTACTCCTGTACACTTTTTGAGTTCCATTTTGGTCCCTTATCAACTGTGCAAAATTTCAGCTCGATCGGAGAAACTATATTCTAGCGCCAGCCATTTTAAGTTTTCGCCACATATCGCCACAAGTCGCCCCTTAACCTCTAAAAATAAATCGATGATTGATTTATGTTAGAAATTTTACGAGGAACCAACCCTCCGAAGACCGCAAAGCGATCTAAGGTATGTGAAAACAGTTATTGACTGAAAACTGAATGGGATGCCAACGCTGCTTAACATGTAAGGAATAACAATAAATAATAAAATCTCGTCATTTTATCGATTGGGTGAGGCTTAATAACTTTTTCCACGAACGTCGCATCGGTTTATAGTCTTCGGAGGTCTGATTCCTCGTAAAGTTTTCTACATAAATCATTCATCGAATTATTTTTAGGGATCTAGGGGTGACTCCTAGCGATTTTCTCTGCAGAAGTAAAATTTTCCCATAGTAAATCGTATGAAAAACTAAGAATGGCGGGCGCTAAAATATAGTTTCTCCGATCGATCTGAAATTTTGCACAGTTGATATGGGACCAAATTGGAACTCAAAAAGTATACAGGAGTTGGAGTTTTTCCATTTTTTGTATTTTCCCATATAAACCGTGTACCTGGCTAATGCACAATACCGTTGCGAGATGCGTTGAGCTTCTAGTAGAACTTACGTGTTTCTTGGAAACAACACAGCAGTTACGTTACTTCGCACCCCGCTTCTTCCAGGTGGTGATTTTTCTCGCGAAAGATGTGGATCTGCTGTTTATGCTTCTGTTTGTATCGTTTCACGTTCTGTCGGGTTCCTTGCTGCAGCATTACCGGTCGCGTTGCGTTCTTCTCCTTCACAACCACTTCGCACTACTCGTCGCGATTCGATGTGTTGGTTGTTTGTGGCAAGAAATGTAGAAAACAACATCACTGTTTCCTTAATCTAGTACTTCACCTATGATACCCCATTGAAAGATGGTTTCCGTTACAAAATTTACCATAGACTATGACTGTAGAGTAGGGTGGCCAACACTTATATGAAAAACAATAATTTTGAAAAATGACAAGTCTCACCTTCTGAATCAGTTGTTTTGGACTCCCAGAAACTACGTTCAATATTTGAGCAAAATAGATTAGGCCTAAGGGGGCACTCAAAGTGCTTGAAGTTTGTGTGGAAAAACGTGGCCAAATGTATGCAGGAATTTTAAGTTTAAGTTTAAGCCGCTAGGTGGCGCTGTAAGCGTTTAATGATAAAACATTTAGCTATTATTGTAGGTGACTATATGCCAAAAAAGTTTGTCGAAAACCGCAAAGTGATACGACGCCTGTTTAAAAAGTAATACCCTTGGTAAAGTGTGGCGAGACATTATGGTTGTTTTTCCAGTACATTTAAAAGAATAATATCAATAATGAAATCTGAATACTTCGCCTCACTTTGCCTAGGGTATAACTTTTCTCACAGGCGTCGGATCAGTTTGCGTTCTTTGAAAAAATTGTTGAGAATATAGTCACTTATAATAATACCAAAGGGTTTTAACATTAAACGCTTACAGCGCCACCTAGCAGAAAAAAATCGATAACATAAAATTTCTGTATACATTTGGCCACGTTTTTCCATACAAACTTCAAGCACTTTGAGCGCCCCCTTAGGCTTAATCGATTTTGCTCAAATTTTGAATGTAGTTTCTGGGAGTCCAAAACAACCGATTCAGGAGGTAAGACTAGGCATTTTCAATTTTTTTGGTTTTTCATATAAACGTGAACCACCCTACTGTAGAGACTATGTTAACTTGCTCAGATACTTGATAAAGCTGGTATCCTGCTAACCCATCAGAGTTCAGATCAGAGTGGAAAAGTCACCTAGATATAGATTACCATTGGACCGAACCGCTTCTGTGGTGCCCCCATAATTTTCCGCCCTGTTAGTGGACGATCCTTAAAACAAATCCAATTTCTATCCAAAAGTAGAAAACTGCCGCCAGGAAGTTGTCTCAGACAAACAACTCCGAAGTTGACTTCCGCATGATGATGGCGACCCTGCACGACGACGACATTGCGATGCGATGTGGGGTGGCTGGTTAGCTGAGTCCGGAAAAATCTGGCAAAAGTCAAGGACAAAAAGTTTTCCTTACGACGCTCATCGTTGTCATCGCCATCCGATGTCGTCGTCGACGTCAACGACGAAGAGTTTTTAGGAAGCGCTTGCATCAACTAAAATTTTCGGCAATCAAAAGTTGCACTTTGGGTGCCCCGGCGGGCGGGCGGAGCAAAGATCCGTTCGAAACCGGGCCAACGTCTATTCGACAAATTTGACTTTCCCAAGACTTTCCCGGCAGACGACGACGACGACAGTTTGTTGATTCTGTTATTTCAAGCTTCGGGGTGTGTTGGTTGGTGGTTGGTCGCCTTTTTCGTCGGAAGTGTCGATGGTGTTGACGGTATGAAAGAAGTTTTTGTTCCTTCCGATGAATGGAAGATTTTATCTAGCGCGGGGAACACATCGTAGACAGAGTGGTAGCTTGTTTCCACGGCGTGCCCATGGCAGGCACCTAAATCGGTGTCCCATATTGGTCCAATTTTCAGAATACCTGGCAAAAGCTTCCGATAGCCCTCAACCAACATTTTTGTCATTTTTTTTAAGAAACGCAATATTTATTCTAAAATTTTCTTGGAAGAAAAAACATTTTTTTCTTCAGTAAATTTGTTGGAAACTCTTTATATTATATGTTAGCCACCAAGATCAAGTACAAACCCCACCGTGACTGCATCTTTCGAAGAAGCAGAAAATGTAAATTTGCTTGGCAACCGAGTGCCGTGGGAAAATATTGACTTTCCAGCACCAACGACCAACGTTGTGTGGTTTTTGCCAAAGTTAATCGTTTTGGCAAACCTTTCAGCGATTACGCACCGATTAGAAGCAAATCCTTGCTTCTAACAAAACATGTCAGTTAGGAGATTAACTTAGGATTGGGAGGGGGTTTGAACGGAACGAAATCTGACAAATCTGACCGTTTTGCCCTCTAGAAAAAAAGAAGCAAACAAATCTGCCTAATCTAGAAGTTTAAAAGTGCGCCCTTTCACCGATCGAAAACGACGTTTTCTATACCTTAGCCGTCGTCCCTCTTAAAGCCGGATTATTAACGAACCGTGATGTAATCTGAAAACGTCGAACTTGGAACCTCTCCACACTGATTGTTGGGAAGTTTTTCACACCCGGAAAAAGAGCTTAGCAGTATCCTGCGAGGGTTGGTATGAAATGCACCACTGGGGTGAATGCTGAAACTGCTTAAATGTTCTTCCAATATGTATGAGGTTCGATGTCTATGTCGTGTGGAGACGCATTTTACCCTTCTCCCCCAGCACACACAAGACGACACCATGTGGCTTCGGTTCAGACCAAGACCGGGATCCCACGTCTAGAGACCCTTGACCCAGCTCGTCTACAGACAGGCAGCATCAGCGAGCGCTCGGGAATGGCAACCGAAGTGAAAGTAAATATTTTGGTCCAAGATTAGCATTTTTTATTTCCTCTCGATTTTTTGTGCTTCTTTCCAGGTCGGGTCCCGAGGGACTAGGAGGAAGATTTGGCGGTGGTACGATGTAGTTGGAGATGTTGGAGAGGATTCGATTGAATTTGGTTCCGACTTTTGGGAATGGGGTGGAGTGAGCGATGTAGGATTGTGATACTTTATCCCTAGGGGCACGAAAGAATGGGAAACGCAAGTGCCGGCTACGTGAACGAGATATTGGAACGGCGGGAAAGTTTAAGATTGATGATGGGGAAGTGAACGTTTTTTTTCCGGCAGGTGGATTTTCGGATTACTCTGAAATGTTTGCCGAAGGTTAGATGTTCAATGGTTTGGATGAAATGCAAAGTTTGCTGCTTGTATTATGTTTTCCTTTCTTTCCTGAACCGGTGGAGACAAGATAACCTTTAAGTTTGGTACGTAATCCACGTTTCTGTAAATATGAACATCGCAAAGAATCGAACGCAGCTCCCCACCCAATAAGCCTTGCACGGACAGTATAAAGCAAAAAGATTCATAGCTATAAAATAAATTTGCAAAGGCAAACGATTTAGAAGATAACAATGAGAATACTCAGAAGACTTAGAAGACCCAGAAGACCCAAAAAACCCAGAAGACCCAGAAGACACAGAAGACACAGAAGACCCAGAAGACCCAGAAGACCCAAAAGACCCAGAAGACCCAGAAGACCCAGAAGACCCAGAAGACCCAGAAGACCCAGAAGACCCAGAAGACCCAGAAGACCCAGAAGACCCAGAAGACCCAGAAGACACAGAAGACCCAGAAGACCCAGAAGACCCAGAAGACCCAGAAGACCCAGAAGACCCAGAAGACCCAGAAGACCCAGAAGACCCAGAAGACCCAGAAGACCCAGAAGACCCAGAAGACCCAGAAGACCCAGAAGACCCAGAAGACCCAGAAGACCCAGAAGACCCAGAAGACCCAGAAGACCCAGAAGACCCAGAAGACCCAGAAGACCCAGAAGACCCAGAAGACCCAGAAGACCCAGAAGACCCAGAAGACCCAGAAGACCCAGAAGACCCAGAAGACCCAGAAGACCCAGAAGACCCAGAAGACCCAGAAGACCCAGAAGACCCAGAAGACCCAGAAGACCCAGAAGACCCAGAAGACCCAGAAGACCCAGAAGACCCAGAAGACCCAGAAGACCCAGAAGACCCAGAAGACCCAGAAGACCCAGAAGACCCAGAAGACCCAGAAGACCCAGAAGACCCAGAAGACCCAGAAGACCCAGAAGACCCAGAAGACCCAGAAGACCCAGAAGACCCAGAAGACCCAGAAGACCCAGAAGACCCAGAAGACCCAGAAGACCCAGAAGACCCAGAAGACCCAGAAGACCCAGAAGACCCAGAAGACCCAGAAGACCCAGAAGACCCAGAAGACCCAGAAGACCCAGAAGACCCAGAAGACCCAGAAGACCCAGAAGACCCAGAAGACCCAGAAGACCCAGAAGACCCAGAAGACCCAGAAGACCCAGAAGACCCAGAAGACCCAGAAGACCCAGAAGACCCAGAAGACCCAGAAGACCCAGAAGACCCAGAAGACCCAGAAGACCCAGAAGACCCAGAAGACCCAGAAGACCCAGAAGACCCAGAAGACCCAGAAGACCCAGAAGACCCAGAAGACCCAGAAGACCCAGAAGACCCAGAAGACCCAGAAGACCCAGAAGACCCAGAAGACCCAGAAGACCCAGAAGACCCAGAAGACCCAGAAGACCCAGAAGACCCAGAAGACCCAGAAGACCCAGAAGACCCAGAAGACCCAGAAGACCCAGAAGACCCAGAAGACCCAGAAGACCCAGAAGACCCAGAAGACCCAGAAGACCCAGAAGACCCAGAAGACCCAGAAGACCCAGAAGACCCAGAAGACCCAGAAGACCCAGAAGACCCAGAAGACCCAGAAGACCCAGAAGACCCAGAAGACCCAGAAGACCCAGAAGACCCAGAAGACCCAGAAGACCCAGAAGACCCAGAAGACCCAGAAGACCCAGAAGACCCAGAAGACCCAGAAGACCCAGAAGACCCAGAAGACCCAGAAGACCCAGAAGACCCAGAAGACCCAGAAGACCCAGAAGACCCAGAAGACCCAGAAGACCCAGAAGACCCAGAAGACCCAGAAGACCCAGAAGACCCAGAAGACCCAGAAGACCCAGAAGACCCAGAAGACCCAGAAGACCCAGAAGACCCAGAAGACCCAGAAGACCCAGAAGACCCAGAAGACCCAGAAGACCCAGAAGACCCAGAAGACCCAGAAGACCCAGAAGACCCAGAAGACCCAGAAGACCCAGAAGACCCAGAAGACCCAGAAGACCCAGAAGACCCAGAAGACCCAGAAGACCCAGAAGACCCAGAAGACCCAGAAGACCCAGAAGACCCAGAAGACCCAGAAGACCCAGAAGACCCAGAAGACCCAGAAGACCCAGAAGACCCAGAAGACCCAGAAGACCCAGAAGACCCAGAAGACCCAGAAGACCCAGAAGACCCAGAAGACCCAGAAGACCCAGAAGACCCAGAAGACCCAGAAGACCCAGAAGGCCCAGAAAACAAGAAGACCCAGAAAACCAGAAGACCAGAAAACTAAAACACCAGAAGATCAGAAGACCAGAAGATCAGGAGACCAGAAGACCAGAAGATCAGCAGACCAGAAGACTAGAAGACCCAGAAGACCAGAAGACCCAGAAGACCCAGAAGACCCAGAAGACCCAGAAGACCCAGAAGACCCAGAAGACTAAAACATCAGAAGACCCAGAAGGCCCAGAAAACAAGAAGATCCAGAAAACCAGAAGACCAGAAAACTAAAACACCAGAAGACCAGAAGACCAGAAGATCAGGAGACCAGAAGACCAGAAGACCAGAAGACCAGAAGACTAGAAGACCCAGAAGATCAGAAGACCAGAAGACCAGAAGACCAGAAGACCAGAAGACCAGAAGACCAGAAGACCAGAAGACCAGAAGACCAGAAGACCAGAAGACCAGAAGACCAGAAGACCAGAAGACCAGAAGACCAGAAGACCAGAAGACCAGAAGACCAGAAGACCAGAAGACCAGAAGACCAGAAGATCAGAAGACCAGAAGACCAGAAGACCAGAAGACCAGAAGACCAGAAGACCAGAAGACCAGAAGACCAGAAGACCAGAAGACCAGAAGACCAGAAGACCAGAAGACCAGAAGACCAGAAGACCAGAAGACCAGAAGACCAGAAGACCAGAAGACCAGAAGACCAGAAGACCAGAAGACCAGAAGACCAGAAGACCAGAAGACCAGAAGACCAGAAGACCAGAAGACCAGAAGACCAGAAGACCAGAAGACCAGAAGACCAGAAGACCAGAAGACCAGAAGACCAGAAGACCAGAAGACCAGAAGACCAGAAGATAAGAAGACCAGAAGACCAGAAGATAAGAAGACCAGAAGATAAGAAGACCAGAAGACCAGAAGACCAGAAGACTAGAAGACCAGAAGACCAGAAGACCAGAAGATCAGAAGACCAGAAGACCAGAAGACTAGAAGCCCAGAAAACCAGAAGACCAGAAGACTAGAAGACCAGAAGACCAGAAGACCAGAAGACCAGGAGACCAGAAGACCAGAAGACCAGAAGACCAGAAGACCAGAAGACCAGAAGACCAGAAGACCAGAAGACCAGAAGACAAGAAGACCAGAAGACCGAAAGACCAGAAGACCGAAAGACCAGAAGGCTAGATAGCCAAAAGACTAAAAGACCAGAAGACCTGAAAACCAGAAGACCTGAAGACCAGAAGACTAGAAGATCGGAAGACAGAAGACTAGTAGAAAGGCCAGAAGACCAGCAGACCAGAAGTCCAGAAGACCAGAAGACCAGAAGACCAGAAGACCAGAAGACCAGAAGACCAGAAGACCAGAAGACCAGAAGACCAGAAGACCAGAAGACCAGAAGACCAGAAGACCAGAAGACCAGAAGACCAGAAGACCAGAAGACCAGAAGACCAGAAGACCAGAAGACCAGAAGACCAGAAGACCAGAAGACCAGAAGACCAGAAGACCAGAAGACCAGAAGACCAGAAGACCAGAAGACCAGAAGACCAGAAGACCAGAAGACCAGAAGACCAGAAGACCAGAAGACCAGAAGACCAGAAGACCAGAAGACCAGAAGACTAGAAGACCAGAAGACCAGAAGACCAGAAGATCAGAAGACCAGAAGACTAGAAGCCCAGAAAACCAGAAGACCAGAAGACTAGAAGACCAGAAGACCAGAAGACCAGAAGACCAGAAGACCAGAAGACCAGAAGACCAGAAGACCAGAAGACCAGAAGACCGGAAGACCAGAAGACCAGAAGACCAGAAGACCAGAAGACCAGAAGACCAGAAGACCAGAAGACCAGAAGACCAGAAGACCAGAAGACCAGAAGACCAGAAGACCAGAAGACCAGAAGACCAGAAGACCAGAAGACCAGAAGACCAGAAGACCAGAAGACCAGTAGACCAGTAGACCAGAAAATCAGAAGATCAGAAGACCAGAAGATCAGAAGACCAGAAGACGGGAGGACCAGACGAAAAGAAGACCAGTAGATCAGAAGATCAGAAGACCAGAAGATCAGAAGACCAGAAGACCAGAAGACCAGTAGACCAGTAGACCAGAAAATCAGAAGATCAGAAGACCAGAAGATCAGAAGACCAGAAGACGGGAGGACCAGACGAAAAGAAGACCAGTAGATCAGAAGATCAGAAGACCAGAAGATCAGAAGACCAGAAGACCAGAAGACCAGAAGACTTGAAGACGAGAAGACCAGAAGACGAGAAGACCAGACGAAAAGAAGACCAGAAAATCAGAAGATCAGAAGACCAGAAGATCAGAAGACCAGAAGACGGGAGGACCAGACGAAAAGAAGACCAGTAGATCAGAAGATCAGAAGACCAGAAGATCAGAAGACCAGAAGACCAGAAGACCAGAAGACCAGAAGACCAGAAGACCAGAAGACCAGAAGACCAGAAGACCAGAAGACCAGAAGACCAGAAGACCAGAAGACCAGAAGACCAGAAGACCAGAAGACCAGAAGACCAGAAGACCAGAAGACCAGAAGACCAGAAGACCAGAAGACCAGAAGACCAGAAGACCAGAAGACCAGAAGACCAGAAGACCAGAAGACCAGAAGACCAGAAGACCAGAAGACCAGAAGACTTGAAGACGAGAAGACCAGAAGACGAGAAGACCAGACGAAAAGAAGACCAGAAAATCAGAAGATCAGAAGACCAGAAGATCAGAAGACCAGAAGACGGGAGGACCAGACGAAAAGAAGACCAGTAGATCAGAAGATCAGAAGACCAGAAGATCAGAAGACCAGAAGACCAGAAGACCAGAAGACCAGAAGACCAGAAGACCAGAAGACCAGAAGACCAGAAGACCAGAAGACCAGAAGACCAGAAGACCAGAAGACCAGAAGACCAGAAGACCAGAAGACCAGAAGACCAGAAGACCAGAAGACCAGAAGACCAGAAGACCAGAAGACCAGAAGACCAGAAGACCAGAAGACCAGAAGACCAGAAGACCAGAAGACCAGAAGACCAGAAGACCAGAAGACCAGAAGACCAGAAGACCAGAAGACCAGAAGACCAGAAGACCAGAAGACCAGAAGACCAGAAGACCAGAAGACCAGAAGACCAGAAGACCAGAAGACCAGAAGACCAGAAGACCAGAAGACCAGAAGACCAGAAGACCAGAAGACCAGAAGACCAGAAGACCAGAAGACCAGAAGATAAGAAGACCAGAAGACCAGAAGACCAGAAGACCAGAAGACCAGAAGACCAGAAGACCGGAAGACCAGAAGACCAGAAGACCAGAAGACCAGAAGACCAGAAGACCAGAAGACCAGAAGACCAGAAGACCAGAAGACCAGAAGACCAGAAGACCAGTAGACCAGTAGACCAGAAGACCAGAAGACCAGAAGACCAGAAGACCAGAAGACCAGAAGACCAGAAGACCAGAAGACCAGAAGACCAGAAGACCAGAAGACCAGAAGACCAGAAGACCACAAGACCAGAAGACCAGAAGACCAGAAGACCAGAAGACCAGAAGACCAGAAGACCAGAAGACCAGAAGACCAGAAGACCAGAAGACCAGAAGACCAGAAGACCAGAAGACCAGAAGACCAGAAGACCAGAAGACCAGAAGACCAGAAGACCAGAAGACCAGAAGACCAGAAGATAAGAAGACCAGAAGACCAGAAGACCAGAAGACCAGAAGACCAGAAGACCAGAAGACCAGAAGACCAGAAGACCAGAAGACCAGAAGACCAGAAGACCAGAAGACCAGAAGACCAGAAGACCAGAAGACCAGAAGACCAGAAGACCAGAAGACCAGAAGACCAGAAGACCAGAAGACCAGAAGACCAGAAGACCAGAAGACCAGAAGACCAGAAGACCAGAAGACCAGAAGACCAGAAGACCAGAAGACCAGAAGACCAGAAGACCAGAAGACCAGAAGACCAGAAGACCAGAAGACCAGAAGACCAGAAGACCAGAAGACCAGAAGACCAGAAGACCAGAAGATAAGAAGACCAGAAGACCAGAAGATAAGAAGATAAGAAGACCAGAAGACCAGAAGACCAGAAGACTAGAAGACCAGAAGACCAGAAGACCAGAAGACCAGGAGACCAGAAGACCAGAAGACCAGAAGACCAGAAGACCAGAAGACCAGAAGACCAGAAGACCAGAAGACCAGAAGACAAGAAGACCAGAAGACCGAAAGACCAGAAGACCGAAAGACCAGAAAACCGGGAGACCAGAAGGCTAGATAGCCAAAAGACTAAAAGACCAGAAGACCTGAAAACCAGAAGACCTGAAGACCAGAAGACTAGAAGATCGGAAGACAGAAGACTAGTAGAAAGGCCAGAAGACCAGCAGACCAGAAGTCCAGAAGACCAGAAGACCAGAAGACCAGAAGACCAGAAGACCAGAAGACCAGAAGACCAGAAGACCAGAAGACCAGAAGACCAGAAGACCAGAAGACCAGAAGACCAGAAGACCAGAAGACCAGAAGACCAGAAGACCAGAAGACCAGAAGACCAGAAGACCAGAAGACCAGAAGACCAGAAGACCAGAAGACCAGAAGACCAGAAGACCAGAAGACCAGAAGACCAGAAGACCAGAAGACCAGAAGACCAGAAGACCAGAAGACCAGAAGACCAGAAGACCAGAAGACCAGAAGACCAGAAGACCAGAAGACCAGAAGACCAGAAGACCAGAAGACCAGAAGACCAGAAGACCAGAAGACCAGAAGACCAGAAGACCAGAAGACCAGAAGACCAGAAGACCAGAAGACCAGAAGACCAGAAGACCAGAAGACCAGAAGACCAGAAGACCAGAAGACCAGAAGACCAGAAGACCAGAAGACCAGAAGACCAGAAGACCAGAAGACCAGAAGACCAGAAGACCAGAAGACCAGAAGACCAGAAGACCAGAAGACCAGAAGACCAGAAGACCAGAAGACCGGAAGACCAGAAGACCAGAAGACCAGAAGACCAGAAGACCAGAAGACCAGAAGACCAGAAGACCAGAAGACCAGAAGACCAGAAGACCAGAAGACCAGTAGACCAGTAGACCAGAAGACCAGAAGACCAGAAGACCAGAAGACCAGAAGACCAGAAGACCAGAAGACCAGAAGACCAGAAGACCAGAAGACCAGAAGACCAGAAGACCAGAAGACCAGAAGACCAGAAGACCAGAAGACCAGAAGACCAGAAGACCAGAAGACCAGAAGACCAGAAGACCAGAAGACCAGAAGACCAGAAGACCAGAAGACCAGAAGACCAGAAGACCAGAAGACCAGAAGCCCAGAAGACCAGAAGACCAGAAGACCAGAAGACCAGAAGACCAGAAGATCAGAAGACCAGAAGACCAGAAGACCAGAAGACTTGAAGACGAGAAGACCAGAAGACGAGAAGACCAGACGAAAAGAAGACCAGAAAATCAGAAGATCAGAAGACCAGAAGATCAGAAGACCAGAAGACGGGAGGACCAGACGAAAAGAAGACCAGTAGATCAGAAGACCAGAAGACCAGAAGACCAGAAGACCAGAAGACCAGAAGACCGGAAGACCAGAAGACCAGAAGACCAGAAGACCAGAAGACCAGAAGACCAGAAGACCAGAAGACCAGAAGACCAGAAGACCAGAAGACCAGAAGACCAGAAGACCAGAAGACCAGTAGACCAGTAGACCAGAAGACCAGAAGACCAGAAGACCAGAAGACCAGAAGACCAGAAGACCAGAAGACCAGAAGACCAGAAGACCAGAAGACCAGAAGACCAGAAGACCAGAAGACCAGAAGACCAGAAGACCAGAAGACCAGAAGACCAGAAGACCAGAAGACCAGAAGACCAGAAGACCAGAAGACCAGAAGACCAGAAGACCAGAAGCCCAGAAGACCAGAAGACCAGAAGACCAGAAGACCAGAAGACCAGAAGATCAGAAGACCAGAAGACCAGAAGACCAGAAGACTTGAAGACGAGAAGACCAGAAGACGAGAAGACCAGACGAAAAGAAGACCAGAAAATCAGAAGATCAGAAGACCAGAAGATCAGAAGACCAGAAGACGGGAGGACCAGACGAAAAGAAGACCAGTAGATCAGAAGATCAGAAGACCAGAAGATCAGAAGACCAGAAGACCAGAAGACCAGAAGACCAGAAGACCAGAAGACCAGAAGACCAGAAGACCAGAAGACCAGAAGACCAGAAGACCAGAAGACCAGAAGACCAGAAGACCAGAAGACCAGAAGACCAGAAGACCAGAAGACCAGAAGACCAGAAGACCAGAAGACCAGAAGACCAGAAGACCAGAAGACCAGAAGACCAGAAGACCAGAAGACCAGAAGACCAGAAGACCAGAAGACCAGAAGACCAGAAGACCAGAAGACCAGAAGACCAGAAGACCAGAAGACCAGAAGACCAGAAGACCAGAAGACCAGAAGACCAGAAGACCAGAAGACCAGAAGACCAGAAGACCAGAAGACCAGAAGACCAGAAGACCAGAAGACCAGAAGACCAGAAGACCAGAAGACCAGAAGACCAGAAGACCAGAAGACCAGAAGACCAGAAGACCAGAAGACCAGAAGACCAGAAGACCAGAAGACCAGAAGACCAGAAGACCAGAAGACCAGAAGACCAGAAGACCAGAAGACCAGAAGACCAGAAGACCAGAAGACCAGAAGACCAGAAGATCAGAAGACCAGAAGACCAGAAGACCAGAAGACCAGAAGACCAGAAGACCAGAAGACCAGAAGACCAGAAGACCCAGAAGACCCAGAAGACCCAGAAGACCCAGAAGACCCAGAAGACCCAGAAGACCCAGAAGACCCAGAAGACCCAGAAGACCCAGAAGACCCAGAAGACCCAGAAGACCCAGAAGACCCAGAAGACCCAGAAGACCCAGAAGACCCAGAAGACCCAGAAGACCCAGAAGACCCAGAAGACCCAGAAGACCCAGAAGACCCAGAGGACCCAGAAGACCCAGAAGACCCAGAAGACCCAGAAGACCCAGAAGACCCAGAAGACCCAGAAGACCCAGAAGACCCAGAAGACCCAGAAGACCCAGAAGACCCAAGAAGACCCAGAAGACCCAGAAGACCCAGAAGACCCAGAAGACCCAGAAGACCCAGAAGACCCAGAAGACCCAGAAGACCCAGAAGACCCAGAAGACCCAGAAGACCCAGAAGACCCAGAAGACCCAGAAGACCCAGAAGACCCAGAAGACCCAGAAGACCCAGAAGACCCAGAAGACCCAGAAGACCCAGAAGACCCAGAAGACCCAGAAGACCCAGAAGACCCAGAAGACCCAGAAGACCCAGAAGACCCAGAAGACCCAGAAGACCCAGAAGACCCAGAAGACCCAGAAGACCCAGAAGACCCAGAAGACCCAGAAGACCCAGAAGACCCAGAAGACCCAGAAGACCCAGAAGACCCAGAAGACCCAGAAGATCCAGAAGACCCAGAAGACCCAGAAGACCCAGAAGACCCAGAAGACCCAGAAGACCCAGAAGACCCAGAAGACCCAGAAGACCCAGAAGACCCAGAAGACCCAGAAGACCCAGAAGACCCAGAAGACCCAGAAGACCCAGAAGACCCAGAAGACCCAGAAGACCCAGAAGACCCAGAAGACCCAGAAGACCCAGAAGACCCAGAAGACCCAGAAGACCCAGAAGACCCAGAAGACCCAGAAGACCCAGAAGACCCAGAAGACCCAGAAGACCCAGAAGACCCAGAAGACCCAGAAGACCCAGAAGACCCAGAAGACCCAGAAGACCCAGAAGACCCAGAAGACCCAGAAGACCCAGAAGACCCAGAAGACCCAGAAGACCCAGCAGACCCAGCAGACCCAGAAGACCCAGAAGACAAAGAAGACCCAGAAGACAAAGAAGACCCAGAAGACCCAGAAGACCCAGAAGACCCAGAAGACCCAGAAGACCCAGAAGACCCAGAAGACCCAGAAGACCCAGAAGACCCAGAAGACCCAGAAGACCCAGAAGACCCAGAAGACCCAGCAGACCCAGAAGACCCAGCAGACCCAGCAGACCCAGAAGACCCAGAAGACAAAGAAGACCCAGAAGACAAAGAAGACCCAGAAGACCCAGAAGACCCAGAAGACCCAGAAGACCCAGAAGACCCAGAAGACCCAGAAGACCCAGAAGACCCAGAAGACCCAGAAGACCCAGAAGACCCAGAAGACCCAGAAGACCCAGAAGACCCAGAAGACCCAGAAGACCCAGAAGACCCAGAAGACCCAGAAGACCCAGAAGACCCAGCAGACCCAGCAGACCCAGAAGACCCAGAAGACAAAGAAGACCCAGAAGACAAAGAAGACCCAGAAGACCCAGAAGACCCAGAAGACCCAGAAGACCCAGAAGACCCAGAAGACCCAGAAGACCCAGAAGACCCAGAAGACCCAGAAGACCCAGAAGACCCAGAAGACCCAGAAGACCCAGAAGACCCAGAAGACCCAGAAGACCCAGAAGACCCAGAAGACCCAGAAGACCCAGAAGACCCAGAAGACCCAGAAGGCCCAGAAAACAAGAAGACCCAGAAAACCAGAAGACCAGAAAACTAAAACACCAGAAGATCAGAAGACCAGAAGATCAGGAGACCAGAAGACCAGAAGATCAGCAGACCAGAAGACTAGAAGACCCAGAAGACCAGAAGACCCAGAAGACCCAGAAGACCCAGAAGACCCAGAAAACCCAGAAGACCCAGAAGACCCAGAAGACTAAAACATCAGAAGACCCAGAAGGCCCAGAAAACAAGAAGATCCAGAAAACCAGAAGACCAGAAAACTAAAACACCAGAAGATCAGAAGACCAGAAGATCAGGAGACCAGAAGACCAGAAGACCAGAAGACCAGAAGACTAGAAGACCCAGAAGATCAGAAGACCAGAAGACCAGAAGACCAGAAGACCAGAAGACCAGAAGACCAGAAGACCAGAAGACCAGAAGACCAGAAGACCAGAAGACCAGAAGACCAGAAGACCAGAAGACCAGAAGACCAGAAGACCAGAAGACCAGAAGACCAGAAGACCAGAAGACCAGAAGACCAGAAGACCAGAAGACCAGAAGACCAGAAGACCAGAAGACCAGAAGACCAGAAGACCAGAAGACCAGAAGACCAGAAGACCAGAAGACCAGAAGACCAGAAGACCAGAAGACCAGAAGACCAGAAGACCAGAAGACCAGAAGACCAGAAGACCAGAAGATCAGAAGACCAGAAGACCAGAAGACCAGAAGACCAGAAGACCAGAAGACCAGAAGACCAGAAGACCAGAAGACCAGAAGACCAGAAGACCAGAAGACCAGAAGACCAGAAGACCAGAAGACCAGAAGACCAGAAGACCAGAAGACCAGAAGACCAGAAGACCAGAAGACCAGAAGACCAGAAGACCAGAAGACCAGAAGACCAGAAGACCAGAAGATAAGAAGACCAGAAGACCAGAAGATAAGAAGACCAGAAGATAAGAAGACCAGAAGACCAGAAGACCAGAAGACTAGAAGACCAGAAGACCAGAAGACCAGAAGATCAGAAGACCAGAAGACCAGAAGACTAGAAGCCCAGAAAACCAGAAGACCAGAAGACTAGAAGACCAGAAGACCAGAAGACCAGAAGACCAGAAGACCAGGAGACCAGAAGACCAGAAGACCAGAAGACCAGTAGACCAGAAGACCAGAAGACCAGAAGACCAGAAGACAAGAAGACCAGAAGACCGAAAGACCAGAAAACCGGAAGACCAGAAGGCTAGATAGCCAAAAGACTAAAAGACCAGAAGACCTGAAAACCAGAAGACCTGAAGACCAGAAGACTAGAAGATCGGAAGACGGAAGACTAGTAGAAAGGCCAGAAGACCAGCAGACCAGAAGTCCAGAAGACCAGAAGACCAGAAGACCAGAAGACCAGAAGACCAGAAGACCAGAAGACCAGAAGACCAGAAGACCAGAAGACCAGAAGACCAGAAGACCAGAAGACCAGAAGACCAGAAGACCAGAAGACCAGAAGACCAGAAGACCAGAAGACCAGAAGACCAGAAGACCAGAAGACCAGAAGACCAGAAGACCAGAAGACCAGAAGACCAGAAGACCAGAAGACCAGAAGACCAGAAGACCAGAAGACCAGAAGACCAGAAGACCAGAAGACCAGAAGACCAGAAGACCAGAAGACCAGAAGACCAGAAGACCAGAAGACCAGAAGACCAGAAGACCAGAAGACCAGAAGACCAGAAGACCAGAAGACCAGAAGACCAGAAGACCAGAAGACCAGAAGACCAGAAGACCAGAAGACCAGAAGACCAGAAGACCAGAAGACCAGAAGACCAGAAGACCAGAAGACCAGAAGACCAGAAGACCAGAAGACCAGAAGACCAGAAGACCAGAAGACCAGAAGACCAGAAGACCAGAAGACCAGAAGACCAGAAGACCAGAAGACCAGAAGACCAGAAGACCAGAAGACCAGAAGACCAGAAGACCAGAAGACCAGAAGACCAGAAGACCAGAAGACCAGAAGACCAGAAGACCAGAAGACCAGAAGACCAGAAGACCAGAAGACCAGAAGACCAGAAGACTTGAAGACGAGAAGACCAGAAGACGAGAAGACCAGACGAAAAGAAGACCAGAAAATCAGAAGATCAGAAGACCAGAAGATCAGAAGACCAGAAGACGGGAGGACCAGACGAAAAGAAGACCAGTAGATCAGAAGATCAGAAGACCAGAAGATCAGAAGACCAGAAGACCAGAAGACCAGAAGACCAGAAGACCAGAAGACCAGAAGACCAGAAGACCAGAAGACCAGAAGACCAGAAGACCAGAAGACCAGAAGACCAGAAGACCAGAAGACCAGAAGACCAGAAGACCAGAAGACCAGAAGACCAGAAGACCAGAAGACCAGAAGACCAGAAGACCAGAAGACCAGAAGACCAGAAGACCAGAAGACCAGAAGACCAGAAGACCAGAAGACCAGAAGACCAGAAGACCAGAAGACCAGAAGACCAGAAGACCAGAAGACCAGAAGACCAGAAGACCAGAAGACCAGAAGACCAGAAGACCAGAAGACCAGAAGACCAGAAGACCAGAAGACCAGAAGACCAGAAGACCAGAAGACCAGAAGACCAGAAGACCAGAAGACCAGAAGACCAGAAGACCAGAAGACCAGAAGACCAGAAGACCAGAAGACCAGAAGACCAGAAGACCAGAAGACCAGAAGACCAGAAGACCAGAAGACCAGAAGACCAGAAGACCAGAAGACCAGAAGACCAGAAGACCAGAAGACCAGAAGACCAGAAGACCAGAAGACCAGAAGACCAGAAGACCAGAAGACCAGAAGACCAGAAGACCAGAAGACCAGAAGACCAGAAGACCAGAAGACCAGAAGATCAGAAGACCAGAAGACCAGAAGACCAGAAGACCAGAAGACAGAAGACCAGAAGACCCAGAAGACCCAGAAGACCCAGAAGACCCAGAAGACCCAGAAGACCCAGAAGACCCAGAAGACCCAGAAGACCCAGAAGACCCAGAAGACCCAGAAGACCCAGAAGACCCAGAAGACCCAGAAGACCCAGAAGACCCAGAAGACCCAGAAGACCCAGAAGACCCAGAAGACCCAGAAGACCCAGAGGACCAGAAGACCCAGAAGACCCAGAAGACCCCAGAAGACCCAGAAGACCCAGAAGACCAGAAGACCCAGAAGACCCAGAAGACCCAGAAGACCCAGAAGACCCAGAAGACCCAGAAGACCCAGAAGACCCAGAAGACCCAGAAGACCCAGAAGACCCAGAAGACCCAGAAGACCCAGAAGACCCAGAAGACCCAGAAGACCCAGAAGACCCAGAAGACCAGAAGACCCAGAAGACCCAGAAGACCCAGAAGACCCAGAAGACCCAGAAGACCCAGAAGACCCAGAAGACCCAGAAGACCCAGAAGACCCAGAAGACCCAGAAGACCCAGAAGACCCAGAAGACCCAGAAGACCCAGAAGACCCAGAAGACCCAGAAGACCCAGAAGACCCAGAAGACCCAGAAGACCCAGAAGACCCAGAAGACCCAGAAGACCCAGAAGACCCAGAAGACCCAGAAGACCCAGAAGACCCAGAAGACCCAGAAGACCCAGAAGACCCAGAAGACCCAGAAGACCCAGAAGACCCAGAAGACCCAGAAGACCCAGAAGACCCAGAAGACCCAGAAGACCCAGAAGACCCAGAAGACCCAGAAGACCAGAAGACCCAGAAGACCCAGAAGACCCAGAAGACCCAGAAGACCCAGAAGACCCAGAAGACCCAGAAGACCCAGAAGACCCAGAAGACCCAGAAGACCCAGAAGACCCAGAAGACCCAGAAGACCCAGAAGACCCAGAAGACCCAGAAGACCCAGAAGACCCAGAAGACCCAGAAGACCCAGAAGACCCAGCAGACCCAGCAGACCCAGAAGACCCAGAAGACAAAGAAGACCCAGAAGACAAAGAAGACCCAGAAGACCCAGAAGACCCAGAAGACCCAGAAGACCCAGAAGACCCAGAAGACCCAGAAGACCCAGAAGACCCAGAAGACCCAGAAGACCCAGCAGACCCAGAAGACCCAGCAGACCCAGCAGACCCAGAAGACCCAGAAGACAAAGAAGACCCAGAAGACAAAGAAGACCCAGAAGACCCAGAAGACCCAGAAGACCCAGAAGACCCAGAAGACCCAGAAGACCCAGAAGACCCAGAAGACCCAGAAGACCCAGAAGACCCAGAAGACCCAGAAGACCCAGAAGACCCAGAAGACCCAGAAGACCCAGAAGACCCAGAAGACCCAGAAGACCCAGAAGACCCAGAAGACCCAGAAGACCCAGCAGACCCAGCAGACCCAGAAGACCCAGAAGACAAAGAAGACCCAGAAGACAAAGAAGACCCAGAAGACCCAGAAGACCCAGAAGACCCAGAAGACCCAGAAGACCCAGAAGACCCAGAAGACCCAGAAGACCCAGAAGACCCAGAAGACCCAGAAGACCCAGAAGACCCAGAAGACCCAGAAGACCCAGAAGACCCAGAAGACCCAGAAGACCCAGAAGGCCCAGAAAACAAGAAGACCCAGAAAACCAGAAGACCAGAAAACTAAAACACCAGAAGATCAGAAGACCAGAAGATCAGGAGACCAGAAGACCAGAAGATCAGCAGACCAGAAGACTAGAAGACCCAGAAGACCAGAAGACCCAGAAGACCCAGAAGACCCAGAAGACCCAGAAAACCCAGAAGACCCAGAAGACCCAGAAGACTAAAACATCAGAAGACCCAGAAGGCCCAGAAAACAAGAAGATCCAGAAAACCAGAAGACCAGAAAACTAAAACACCAGAAGATCAGAAGACCAGAAGATCAGGAGACCAGAAGACCAGAAGACCAGAAGACCAGAAGACTAGAAGACCCAGAAGATCAGAAGACCAGAAGACCAGAAGACCAGAAGACCAGAAGACCAGAAGACCAGAAGACCAGAAGACCAGAAGACCAGAAGACCAGAAGACCAGAAGACCAGAAGACCAGAAGACCAGAAGACCAGAAGACCAGAAGACCAGAAGACCAGAAGACCAGAAGACCAGAAGACCAGAAGACCAGAAGACCAGAAGACCAGAAGACCAGAAGACCAGAAGACCAGAAGACCAGAAGACCAGAAGACCAGAAGACCAGAAGACCAGAAGACCAGAAGACCAGAAGACCAGAAGACCAGAAGACCAGAAGACCAGAAGATCAGAAGACCAGAAGACCAGAAGACCAGAAGACCAGAAGACCAGAAGACCAGAAGACCAGAAGACCAGAAGACCAGAAGACCAGAAGACCAGAAGACCAGAAGACCAGAAGACCAGAAGACCAGAAGACCAGAAGACCAGAAGACCAGAAGACCAGAAGACCAGAAGACCAGAAAACCAGAAGACCAGAAGACCAGAAGACCAGAAGACCAGAAGACCAGAAGACCAGAAGACCAGAAGACCAGAAGACCAGAAGATAAGAAGACCAGAAGACCAGAAGATAAGAAGACCAGAAGATAAGAAGACCAGAAGACCAGAAGACCAGAAGACTAGAAGACCAGAAGACCAGAAGACCAGAAGATCAGAAGACCAGAAGACCAGAAGACTAGAAGCCCAGAAAACCAGAAGACCAGAAGACTAGAAGACCAGAAGACCAGAAGACCAGAAGACCAGAAGACCAGGAGACCAGAAGACCAGAAGACCAGAAGACCAGTAGACCAGAAGACCAGAAGACCAGAAGACCAGAAGACAAGAAGACCAGAAGACCGAAAGACCAGAAAACCGGAAGACCAGAAGGCTAGATAGCCAAAAGACTAAAAGACCAGAAGACCTGAAAACCAGAAGACCTGAAGACCAGAAGACTAGAAGATCGGAAGACGGAAGACTAGTAGAAAGGCCAGAAGACCAGCAGACCAGAAGTCCAGAAGACCAGAAGACCAGAAGACCAGAAGACCAGAAGACCAGAAGACCAGAAGACCAGAAGACCAGAAGACCAGAAGACCAGAAGACCAGAAGACCAGAAGACCAGAAGACCAGAAGACCAGAAGACCAGAAGACCAGAAGACCAGAAGACCAGAAGACCAGAAGACCAGAAGACCAGAAGACCAGAAGACCAGAAGACCAGAAGACCAGAAGACCAGAAGACCAGAAGACCAGAAGACCAGAAGACCAGAAGACCAGAAGACCAGAAGACCAGAAGACCAGAAGACCAGAAGACCAGAAGACCAGAAGACCAGAAGACCAGAAGACCAGAAGACCAGAAGACCAGAAGACCAGAAGACCAGAAGACCAGAAGACCAGAAGACCAGAAGACCAGAAGACCAGAAGACCAGAAGACCAGAAGACCAGAAGACCAGAAGACCAGAAGACCAGAAGACCAGAAGACCAGAAGACCAGAAGACCAGAAGACCAGAAGACCAGAAGACCAGAAGACCAGAAGACCAGAAGACCAGAAGACCAGAAGACCAGAAGACCAGAAGACCAGAAGACCAGAAGACCAGAAGACCAGAAGACCAGAAGACCAGAAGACCAGAAGACCAGAAGACCAGAAGACCAGAAGACCAGAAGACCAGAAGACCAGAAGACCAGAAGACCAGAAGACCAGAAGACTTGAAGACGAGAAGACCAGAAGACGAGAAGACCAGACGAAAAGAAGACCAGAAAATCAGAAGATCAGAAGACCAGAAGATCAGAAGACCAGAAGACGGGAGGACCAGACGAAAAGAAGACCAGTAGATCAGAAGATCAGAAGACCAGAAGATCAGAAGACCAGAAGACCAGAAGACCAGAAGACCAGAAGACCAGAAGACCAGAAGACCAGAAGACCAGAAGACCAGAAGACCAGAAGACCAGAAGACCAGAAGACCAGAAGACCAGAAGACCAGAAGACCAGAAGACCAGAAGACCAGAAGACCAGAAGACCAGAAGACCAGAAGACCAGAAGACCAGAAGACCAGAAGACCAGAAGACCAGAAGACCAGAAGACCAGAAGACCAGAAGACCAGAAGACCAGAAGACCAGAAGACCAGAAGACCAGAAGACCAGAAGACCAGAAGACCAGAAGACCAGAAGACCAGAAGACCAGAAGACCAGAAGACCAGAAGACCAGAAGACCAGAAGACCAGAAGACCAGAAGACCAGAAGACCAGAAGACCACAAGACCAGAAGACCAGAAGACCAGAAGACCAGAAGACCAGAAGACCAGAAGACCAGAAGACCAGAAGACCAGAAGACCAGAAGACCAGAAGACCAGAAGACCAGAAGACCAGAAGACCAGAAGACCAGAAGACCAGAAGACCAGAAGACCAGAAGACCAGAAGACCAGAAGACCAGAAGACCAGAAGACCAGAAGACCAGAAGACCAGAAGACCAGAAGACCAGAAGACCAGAAGATCAGAAGACCAGAAGACCAGAAGACCAGAAGACCAGAAGACCAGAAGACCAGAAGACCAGAAGACCAGAAGACCAGAAGACCAGAAGACCAGAAGACCAGAAGACCAGAAGACCAGAAGACCAGAAGACCAGAAGACCAGAAGACCAGAAGACCAGAAGACCAGAAGACCAGAAGACCAGAAGACCAGAAGACCAGAAGACCAGAAGACCAGAAGACCAGAAGACCAGAAGACCAGAAGACCAGAAGACCAGAAGACCAGAAGACCAGAAGACCAGAAGACCAGAAGACCAGAAGACCAGAAGACCAGAAGACCAGAAGACCAGAAGACCAGAAGACCAGAAGACCAGAAGACCAGAAGACCAGAAGACCAGAAGATCAGAAGACCAGAAGACCAGAAGAACAGATGATCAGAAGACCAGAAGACTTGAAGACGAGAAGACCAGAAGACGAGAAGACCAGACGAAAAGAAGACCAGAAAATCAGAAGATCAGAAGACCAGAAGATCAGAAGACCAGAAGACGGGAGGACCAGACGAAAAGAAGACCAGTAGATCAGAAGATCAGAAGACCAGAAGAGCAGAAGACCAGAAGACCAGATGACTAGAAGACCAGAAGACCAGAAGACCAGACGACCAGAAAATCAGAACCAGAAGCCCAGAAGATCAGAAGACCAGAAGACCAGAAGACCAGAAGACCAGAAGACCAGAAGACCAGAAGACCAGAAGACCAGAAGACCAGAAGACCAGAAGACCAGAATACCAGAAGACCAGAAGACCAGAAGACCAGAAGACCAGAAGACCAGAAGACCAGAAGACCAGAAGATCAGAAGACCATAAGATCTGAACACCAGAATAGCAGAAGACTAGATGACTAGAAGACCAGAAGAACAGAAGACCAGAAGACCAGGAGACCAAAAGAACAGAAGACCAGAAGATCAGAAGACCAGAAGACGAGAAGACTAGAAGACCAGAAAACCAGAAAACCAGAAGTCCAGAAGGCTTGAAGACGAGAAGACCAGAAGAAAAGAAAGCCAGAAGACGAGAACACCAGACGAAAAGAAGACCAGAAGATCAGAAGATCAGTAGACCAGAAGATCAGAAGACCAGAAGATCAGAACCAGAAGCCCAGAAGACCAGAAGATCAGAAGACAGAAGACTAGAAGGCCAGAAGACCAGAAAATCAGAAGACCAGAACGCCTGAAGAGAAGACCCGAAGACCAGAAGACCAGAAGACAAAAAGACCAGATGGTCAAAAGACCAGGAGACCTAAAAACCAGAAGATCAGAAGACCAGAAGATTAGATGTCCGAAAGATCAGAAGACCAGAAGACCAGAAAACCAGAAGACCAAAAGAACAGAAGACCCAAAGACCAGACGACTAGAAGACCACGAGATCAGAAGACCAGAAGACCAGAAGACCAGAAGACCAGAAGACCAGAAGACAAGAAGACCAAGAGACCAGATGACCAGATGATCAGAAGATCAGAAGACCAGAAGACCAGAAGACCAGAGGATCAGAAGACCAGAAGACCAGAAGACCAGAAGACCAGAAGACCAGAAGACCAGAAGACCAGAAGACCAGTAGACCAGTAGACCAGAAGACCAGAAGACCAGAAGACCAGAAGACCAGAAGACCAGAAGACCAGAAGACCAGAAGACCAGAAGACCAGAAGACCAGAAGACCAGAAGACCAGAAGACCAGAAGACCAGAAGACCAGAAGACCAGAAGACCAGAAGACCAGAAGACCAGAAGACCAGAAGACCAGAAGACCAGAAGACCAGAAGACCAGAAGACCAGAAGACCAGAAGACCAGAAGACCAGAAGACCAGAAGACCAGAAGACCAGAAGACCAGAAGACCAGAAGACCAGAAGACCAGAAGACCAGAAGACCAGAAGACCAGAAGACCAGAAGACCAGAAGACCAGAAGACCAGAAGACCAGAAGACCAGAAGACCAGAAGACCAGAAGATCAGAAGACCAGAAGACCAGAAGACCAGAAGACTTGAAGACGAGAAGACCAGAAGACGAGAAGACCAGACGAAAAGAAGACCAGAAAATCAGAAGATCAGAAGACCAGAAGATCAGAAGACCAGAAGACGGGAGGACCAGACGAAAAGAAGACCAGTAGATCAGAAGATCAGAAGACCAGAAGATCAGAAGACCAGAAGACCAGAAGACCAGAAGACCAGAAGACCAGAAGACCAGAAGACCAGAAGACCAGAAGACCAGAAGACCAGAAGACCAGAAGACCAGAAGACCAGAAGACCAGAAGACCAGAAGACCAGAAGACCAGAAGACCAGAAGACCAGAAGACCAGAAGACCAGAAGATCAGAAGACCAGAAGACCAGAAGACCAGAAGACTTGAAGACGAGAAGACCAGAAGACGAGAAGACCAGACGAAAAGAAGACCAGAAAATCAGAAGATCAGAAGACCAGAAGATCAGAAGACCAGAAGACGGGAGGACCAGACGAAAAGAAGACCAGTAGATCAGAAGATCAGAAGACCAGAAGATCAGAAGACCAGAAGACCAGAAGACCAGAAGACCAGAAGACCAGAAGACCAGAAGACCAGAAGACCAGAAGACCAGAAGACCAGAAGACCAGAAGACCAGAAGACCAGAAGACCAGAAGACCAGAAGACCAGAAGACCAGAAGACCAGAAGACCAGAAGACCAGAAGACCAGAAGACCAGAAGACCAGAAGACCAGAAGACCAGAAGACCAGAAGACCAGAAGACCAGAAGACCAGAAGACCAGAAGACCAGAAGACCAGAAGACCAGAAGACCAGAAGACCAGAAGACCAGAAGACCAGAAGACCAGAAGACCAGAAGACCAGAAGACCAGAAGACCAGAAGACCAGAAGACCAGAAGACCAGAAGACCAGAAGACCAGAAGACCAGAAGACCAGAAGACCAGAAGACCAGAAGACCAGAAGACCAGAAGACCAGAAGACCAGAAGACCAGAAGACCAGAAGACCAGAAGACCAGAAGACCAGAAGACCAGAAGACCAGAAGACCAGAAGACCAGAAGACCAGAAGACCAGAAGACCAGAAGATCAGAAGACCAGAAGACCAGAAGACCAGAAGACCAGAAGACCAGAAGACCAGAAGACCAGAAGACCAGAAGACCAGAAGACCAGAAGACCAGAAGACCAGAAGACCAGAAGACCAGAAGACCAGAAGACCAGAAGACCAGAAGACCAGAAGACCAGAAGACCAGAAGACCAGAAGACCAGAAGACCAGAAGACCAGATGACCAGAAGACCAGAAGACCAGAAGACCAGAAGACCAGAAGACCAGAAGACCAGAAGACCAGAAGACCAGAAGACCAGAAGACCAGAAGACCAGAAGACCAGAAGACCAGAAGACCAGAAGACCAGAAGACCAGAAGACCAGAAGACCAGAAGACCAGAAGACCAGAAGACCAGAAGACCAGAAGACCAGAAGACCAGAAGACCAGAAGACCAGAAGACCAGAAGACCAGAAGACCAGAAGACCAGAAGACCAGAAGACCAGAAGACCAGAAGACCAGAAGACCAGAAGACCAGAAGACCAGAAGACCAGAAGACCAGAAGATCAGAAGACCAGAAGACCAGAAGAACAGATGATCAGAAGACCAGAAGACTTGAGGACGAGAAGACCAGAAGACGAGAAGACCAGACGAAAAGAAGACCAGAAAATCAGAAGATCAGAAGACCAGAAGATCAGAAGACCAGAAGACGGGAGGACCAGACGAAAAGAAGACCAGTAGATCAGAAGATCAGAAGACCAGAAGATCAGAAGACCAGAAGACCAGATGACTAGAAGACCAGAAGACTACAAGACCAGACGACCAGAAAATCAGAACCAGAAGCCCAGAAGATCAGAAGACCAGAAGACCAGAAGACCAGAAGACCAGAAGACCAGAAGACCAGAAGACCAGAAGACCAGAAGACCAGAAGACCAGAAGACCAGAAGACCAGAATACCAGAAGACCAGCAGACCAGAAGACCAGAAGACCAGAAGACCAGAAGACCAGAAGACCAGAAGATCAGAAGACCATAAGATCTGAACACCAGAATAGCAGAAGACTAGATGACTAGAAGACCAGAAGAACAGAAGACCAGAAGACCAGGAGACCAAAAGAACAGAAGACCAGAAGATCAGAAGACCAGAAGACGAGAAGACTAGAAGACCAGAAAACCAGAAAACCAGAAGTCCAGAAGGCTTGAAGACGAGAAGACCAGAAGAAAAGAAAGCCAGAAGACGAGAACACCAGACGAAAAGAAGACCAGAAGATCAGAAGATCAGTAGACCAGAAGATCAGAAGACCAGAAGATCAGAACCAGAAGCCCAGAAGACCAGAAGATCAGAAGACAGAAGACTAGAAGGCCAGAAGACCAGAAAATCAGAAGACCAGAACGCCTGAAGAGAAGACCCGAAGACCAGAAGACCAGAAGACAAAAAGACCAGATGGTCAAAAGACCAGGAGACCTAAAAACCAGAAGATCAGAAGACCAGAAGATTAGATGTCCGAAAGATCAGAAGACCAGAAGACCAGAAAACCAGAAGACCAAAAGAACAGAAGACCCAAAGACCAGACGACTAGAAGACCACGAGATCAGAAGACCAGAAGACCAGAAGACCAGAAGACCAGAAGACCAGAAGACAAGAAGACCAAGAGACCAGATGACCAGATGATCAGAAGATCAGAAGACCAGAAGACCAGAAGACCAGAGGATCAGAACACCAGAAGACCAGAAGACCAGGAGACCAGAAGGCCAGAAGAATAGATAACCGAAACATCAGAAGACCAGAAGACCAGAAGAACAGATGACCAGAAGACCAGAAGACTTAAAGACGAAAAGACCAGATGACCAGATAACGAGACGAAAAGAAGACCAGGAGATCAAAAGATCAGAAGACCAGAAGATCAGAAGACCAGAAGACCAGAAGACGAGAAGGTCAGAAGACGAGAGACCAGACGAAAAGAAGACCAGAAGATCAGCAGATCAGAAGATCAGAAGACCAGAAGATCAGAACACCAGAAATGCAGAAGACCAGATGACTAGAAAACCAGAAGACTAGAAGACCAGAAGACTAGAAGACCAGACGACCAGAAGATCTGAACCAGAAGCCCAGAAGACCAGAAGACTAGAAGACCAGAAGGCCAGAAGACCAGAATATCAGAAGACAAGAACGCCAGAAGAGAAGACCCGAAAACCAGAAGACCAGAGGACAAGAAGACCAAATGGTCAAAAGACCAGAAGACCAGAAGATTAGATGACCGAAAGATCAGAAGAACAGAAGACCAGAAGAACAGATGACCAGAAGATCAGAAGACCAGAAGATCAGATGACCAGAAGACCAGAAGATCAAAAGACCAGAAGATTAGATGACCGAAAGATCAGAAGACCAGAAGACCAGAAGAACAGATGATCAGAAGAGCAGAAGACTTGAAGACGAGAAGACCAGAAGACGGGAAGACCAGACGAAAAGAAGACCAGAAAATCAGAAGATCAGAAGACCAGAAGATCAGAAGACCAGAAGACGAGAGGACCAGACGAAAAGAAGACCAGTAGATCAGAAGATCAGAAGACCAGAAGATCAGAAGACCAGAAGACCAGAAGACCAGATGACTAGAAGACCAGAAGACTACAAGACCAGACGACCAGAAAATCAGAACCAGAAGCCCAGAAGATCAGAAGACCAGAAGACTAGAAGACCAGAAGAAGACTAGAAGATCAGAAGACCAGAACGCCAGAAGAGAAGACCCGAAGACCAGAAGACAAGAAGACAAGGAGACCAGATGGTCAAAAGACCAGAAGACCAGAATACCAGAAGACCAGCAGACCAGATGAGTAGAAAACCGGAAGGCCAGAGGGCCAGATGACCAGAAGACCAGATGACCAGAAGACCAGAAGACCAGAAGCCCAGAATACCAGAAGACCAGATGGCCGAAAGACCAGAAGACCAGAACATCAGAAGATTAGAAGGCAATGAAACAAAAATGCACTTTTCTCTGCAAGTCCTTATACTAATTTTGATTTAAATAACTCAACGTACGTATGTACAGATGGGTAAATTATTGGTTAAATTGGGAAAAAATCCACAGCTCAGGTGAGATTTGAACTCACGACCCTTATTCGCTAGACAAGTGCTTTACCAACTAAGCTACCGAGCCAATTAATGACCCGGCAACTTAGTTGTCATAAGGTTCAATTCTAATCTCATCGATCTATATCATCTTCTCCTAAACCGCAAATATAACCATCTCTGTTGTACATATGTACGAAGAGCGAAAGCGATTTGTTTATTGTTTGAAACTGTTTACCTATCGTACAGGCAACGCTTCCTCAACCACTTGTAGAGGAAGAACAATGCTACCTGGAAGGAACTAAGTTGCCGGGTCATTAATTGGCTCGGTAGCTTAGTTGGTAAAGCACTTGTCTAGCGAATAAGGGTCGTGAGTTCAAATCTCACCTGAGCTGTGGATTTTTTCCCAATTTAACCAATAGTTTACCCATCTGTACATACGTACGTTGAGTTATTTGAATTTCATAATTTGACCACACGGATTGGTATTACCGAAAATTTGCACTTCAAGTGAGTCTAATTTTGATTGTTATTATTCTGACACCAATCTTTTACCCAGTTCAAGCCACACACCCGAATTGAATACAACCTCCCGAACTGCAGAAAAACTGCTTCGTCACAGGGAGTATCCGCTTGTTTGGCCAATTCAGCCATGTGTGCTCTGTTCGTGCACCATCATCAACCAAGCCCTCCTTGCTGCCTGATTGCCATCAGCTAGTGACACGTTTCTCCAACTGGATTGCAGCTTTTCCGATTGTAATGGCTAGATAAAGTGAAAGCTAGAGTGCAAATTATTTAGACTAATGTAATTCAATTTATTTGGTTGACTCGCCCTGGTCCTATCCTGTCCTGTCCTGTCCGTCTTTGTCCCTGGTTGACTGGGAAATGGGAATAGCTGCATGGCTAGGGTATGGCGTTGAAATGAAGTCGAAACGGAAACGGATGATACAGAGCGTAACGTTTGCTTGCCCTACCCCCGCACTCCCGAACGAAATGAAGAAAAGGTTAAATGGGAGCTTCTCTATCACCTCGTTGGGTGCGATAATAATAGTGAATGAGCAAGAATTGTAGATACTTTGCTAGAAGTGCATTGCATGATGGTACTGTTTGTGTTTCGGAAGAGTATGAGAATTGCTGTGGAAATCGAGTGTTTTTTTGGATTTACTTGTCGGTTTAGTTGAGGTCATTAGTTAGTAAACGATTTTATCTCAAGAGGGGTTTTAGAGTTATTTCAGGAGGTCCCAGGGGCACTTCAGGGAGTCTCAACGACCTTCCAGGAGGTCTCATAGGGTTTCAAGGGGTTCCACAGGGGGTTCTATATCTCAGGAGTAGTTTCAGGAGGATTCAGAGGAACTCAAGAGAGTCCTAGGGGCGCTTCAGGGAGTCTCAGAGACGAGTCAGGAGGTCTCAAAAGATGTCGGAGGTTCCACGGAGCCTATGAGACGCTTCATACTTTGTAATCCCTTTGAAATACCACTGAACGCCATTTTACTCCTGAAACCCCTCCATAAAAAAACCTTGAAACGCCCCTGGAACGCTTTGATACGACCTTGAAACCTTCATGATCCCATTGTTTACGCCCTTGACAGTTCCGGTATTTCCCCGAAACTCCTTGGTACACCTTTACAAGTTCCTGTAGCCCCTTAGACGACCCTGAAAAAACCCTTGAATCGCTCCTGACATGCCTTGAAACGCCTACTTATTCCTTTTAAAACAGCCTTGAATTCCCCGTCATAAATTTGTAGTGTCCCTTGAAACCCTTGGAACGTATTTGAAAGGCTCCAAAAACACATTGAAATGCACCTGGAAACCCCCTGGCATGAAAAGCTATCATCTCTCGGAACGCCTTCAAAACGTTCCTAAAACCCCCTTAAACAATCTAAAGTGCCTCTGAAATGCCTTGACAGGCACTTGGGACCTCCCTGAATCTCCCTTAAAGCTCTCCGAAACATCCATGAAACCCCCGTAATCCCATTGAAACAGCAACGAAACCTATCTGAACATCATTAGAAGGTCCTGAATGTCCCTGAAATAATACTCTAGAACGCTCCTGAAGCTCCTTCAAGCACTCCATCAAACACTTGGAGTGTAGGAGGCAGTCCCCAATCTCAAACAACCTGGACCTGGGCCATGGGGATCCCATGGGCTTTCCTGGGGGTTCCTTAAGGTCTTGAAAGAGTTTCATGGGATTTCAGGGGGTACCATGAGGTTTCAGGGGCGTCTCCAGGGATCGTAGGTCGTTTCAGGGACTCCCAGGGGGTCTGAGGGACGCTTCAGGGGGTTAATTGTCTCAAGAGTTCTTATAGATATTTCACGGTGTCTCATGGCTGTTTCAGGGTGTCTCAGTGACGTTCAGGATATCCCACGGGGCTTCCATAGGTACTTAGGAGCACCTCAGAGAGTCTTAGATGCGCTTCAGGAGGTTGCAAGTGGGTCCCAGTGAGTCTGGGAATTGCTTTAGGGGGTCTTTTGGGGTTCCAGGGGGTTCCATAAGAACTCACGGGAGTTTCAGTGGGTTTTAGGGAGTACCAGAAGGTTTTAGGAGCATTTCTTGGCCTCGGGGGTTCCAGGGAGGTTTAAAGACAAGGGGCCTGCAACTCTAAACCCTCGTTAGTATACGAAAATACTACAATATACTACGGAAATGTTTTCATCGTAGCAATCCGACTGCTTTGACCGGCAAATTTAATTATGACAAAATGTCACTAGCTTAGAACAAAAAATCGGTGACTGCAAATGCAAGTTGCATTACCATTGCATTTTATAGAGATTTTCAAGAGATTTGGGGAATTCGGGGGAATGTAGATTTTGCATTTGGGGGTTCAGAGAAATGTGGATTGTTGAAAAGTGAATTAAATAATGAAATGGTTACATGCTGCTTATTTTATTTTTATTGAGAGCCCATAATATAGCAGTAACACAGGGAAACCTTTCCTATTGCCAAGAAAAAACCAAATGTCTTCCAAAAGTTTAACTGTACGTTTCCCGTACAGCCTGATGCAGAATATTCTTCTGTATACTCAGCTACTGTCTTTACTACTGGTATGTGAGAACACTAGAGGGCTCGTACATATGGTATTTGCGATAGCTGCTAGTTTACTGCCTGATACAAGTTGGCCCAATGGTTGGCCTGTCGCGTCGGCGTCGTGAGCCATTGGCATATAGAGGGCTGCTGAAGCATCATCCTAGGGTGTAAACGTCGAGGAAGCATCTGCTTTTTCCTTTCATTTTAGTCCGAGCGTCAGGATGCTTCCTCCTGTTTCAGCAAACACTTTGCATTTTGCTTTGTACTAAAAAGAATTAGACACACTCCAACAAAGTTTTTAATTGATAAGAAAATGAAACTTACCATCACACACGCGAAAAATAGTGACAAGTGAGTAGCTACTGTTAACAGAGCCTTTCCTTTATTTGCCGCGAAGGTTGCTATGATACAAAAAATACCACGAAATACTAACTGAATACTAGTGGTAAATATCATGGAAAGTTTAGAGTTGCAGGCCCCTTGTTTAAAGATGTCTCAGAGAAGTTTGCATTCATAGCAGTGCTCTCCTCTAGCTCATTCTTCTTCATTAAGTCGATCTCAATTGATCCATACATGAATTAACTTCGTTTTTTGCCTTTCTCGTACACCAAGGTGTACCGAAAGGCTATATGTTCACTCCAAAAACGAAAATTTTATAGAGCCCTCGGAGGGGTCTTATATACCAATCGACTCAGCTCGACGAATTGAGGTGATGTCTGTGTGTGTGTATGTGTGTGTGTGTGTTTTTTTTTTTTTTTTTTTTCCCTTCTAAACCATAGGGGGATAATCTGCTCAACAGACACCCTAACAGAAGGTTAGGGTAGTGTAGGTCTGACAGGCCGTCTTCTACAACAAAAGTAAAATCCAGAACTACTCTCTCCTCGTACCCACTAAACCATTCCTATGGTCGCCAAACCCTACGTCTCTCCGGAACCACCAAGAAGGTATTGCTTCAGAGAGGGGCTAGTGCACATCGCACCCACAAGGTTAGCTGCGTAGCCTGCAGCAACGAACATCGATGACTCGCTTTGGAGAGTCCATCACGGTAGCATGCTGGCGCTTAGCCAGTTTCCCGAGTGGTCCTCGCCACTCCCTTTGTCCTCGGAAGGCGGGCAGGGTCAACCCCGCCCGCGCCCTACTGCTGAGCGGACATCAAGAACTGATGCCCACGTGCAACCCGATCTGACCTGCCCGCAAAGGAAGGGTATAACTACCCTTCAGGCCCTATCAGATGCACCCGTAGGTTGCAGACAGCAGGATCTCACCTACCCCGACCCTTGCCGGGGACCCCTTTCCAACCGCGGGCTCGGATCCAACCCAGTAGACCGACGCCACGACAGCACCGCTACCGGGACTTCCTCTCCGCGGCCACTTAATCGTTGTAAGGGTCGATCTCGACCGCAGGGCACCGGTATGACCTACGAAGCCGACTCCGAACCCCTGGACCACCTCTTGTACTGCATCTGGACTAGCCATTCTCCGAGTCCACGCGCCACCTCCTCTGTAGCTCCCAGACGATGTGGGTAATAGCCGTTGAAACGGCGTTCCAGCCAAACTCATCCCTACACATCCTCTGGACCAAGTTGTCCGGAGTTGTGTCCTCCCCGCATGTGGCAAGCATGCGGTCACGCATTGTGCGAAAACGCGGGCACACGAACAAAACGTGTTCCGCCGTTTCCTCTAAACCATTGCACACTGGGCATTCGGGAGAATCCGCATGCCCGAAACGGTGTAGATACTGTCGGAAGCAACCATGACCTGTAAGGACCTGTGTCAGGTGGAATGTGACTTCCCCATGGCGCCTATTAATCCAACTATCTACCCTCGGTATCAACCTATAGGTCCACCTTCCTTTGGTGGAACTGTCCCACGCGCGCTGCCATTTGACCATAGAGGCCATCCTGACAGTCTTGCGTATGCCTCTTGTGCCGCGCATTTCGAAGCACTCCATGTCCTCACTGATAAGAATGCTGATAGGCACCATACCAGTAATGACGCAGAGAGCGTCGTGTGACACGGTACGGTACGCGCTCGCAACCCTCAGGCACATAAGCCTGTAAGTACTTTCCAGCTTCCGTCGGTAGCATTTAGTACTTAGCGCGGTGCCCCACGCCGGGCCGCCATACCTAAGTATGGATGTAGCAACACTAGCCAGAAGCTTGCGCTTACTGGCGTACACCGCAGAGCTATTGGACATCATCCGGGACAGTGCCGCAATAGCTGTGGAGGCTCTTTTACAGGCATAATCAACGTGGCTACCGAAGGTAAGCTTATCGTCGATCATCACGCCCAAGTGTTTGACGGAGCGCTTTGACAGGATAGTACAGTCTCCTACACTGATCTCCGTCTGCTGCTCCGACTTCAGGTTGTTAACAACCGTCACCTCTGTCTTGTGGTGAGCCAGCTCCAGTTTCCTGGACCGCATCCACGCCTCCACAACTTTGATCGAGTGGTTGGTAGTCAACTTTACCTCCTCGATCGTTTCACCGTAGACTTCGAGCGTAATGTCGTCGGCAAATCCGACAATCACCACTCCCACTGGATACTCTAACCTCAACACCTCGTCGTACATGACGTTCCATAACACCGGACCCAGGATGGAACCTTGCGGGACTCCTGAGGTTATATGAAAGCACTTCCGACCCACCTCCGTGTCGTAGACTAGTACACGATTCTGAAAGTAACTTCCGAGAATCTTGTACAGGTACTCCGGTATCCCCAGACGCAAGAGCGCATCGGCAATAGCAGACCAGCTGGCGCTATTAAACGCATTCCTTACATCCAGAGTCACTACCGCGCAAAAGCGAATTCCCCTCCTCTTAGGCTCGAGTGCTTTCTCGGCGGTTTTTGTAACCGACAAGATAGCGTCTACGGTGGACCTCCCCTTCCGGAAGCCATACTGGTTGCTCGAAAGACCATTTACGCCCTCAGTGAACCTCAACATTCTATTAAGGATGATCTTTTCGAGCACCTTCCCCGCCGTGTCAATCAAGCATATTGGTCTATATGCCGACGGGTCTCCGGGTGGTTTCCCCGCCTTTGGCAATAGTACCAGGCTCTGCCTCTTCCAAGCTTCTGGGAAAACTCCCTCGTCCAGGCATTTCTGCATAGCAGACCTGAACATCTCGGGAGCCTCTGCAATAGCTACTTTTAAGGCCAGGTTCGGAACTCCGTCCGGACCTGGGGCCTTACCTACGCTAAGGGACTTAGCTATCCCCGCAAGTTCCACATCGGTGACCCTCTCCTCATCGCCAGCCCCAGTCCCCGGCTGTCCTACGAAAGGAGGCCAAGGACTAGGATCATGACGCGGAAAAAGTCCTCCAATGATCCCCTCCAACATCTCTGGAGATTGCTCTGTAGGAGCCATCACACCTCTCGTCTTGGCCATAACGATCCTGTAGGCGTCACCCCACGGGTTCGTATTGGCACTCTGACAGAGACCCTCAAAGCAGGCCTTTTTGCTTGCTATTATCTCGGTCTTAAGCGCGGCTTTTGCAGCGGCGAACACCACCCGCCGTTCGTTTCGCTCTTCCTCTGATCGTGCTCGCTGCATCCGCCGCCTAGCCCGTAGGCAGGCGCGGCGCAGGTCCGCAATCGCGTCGGTCCACCAGTAAGCCGGTGGCCTCCCATTTCTAGGGTGGACTCTCCTAGGCATGGTCGCATCACACGCACGTGAGAGCACCGCTACCAGCTCGTCGCCGTCTAAACCGAGTAAGTTTCGCTCACGGCGGAGCGCTTCCCTAAATACCTCTTCGTCGAAGTATGATGTCTTCCACCTACGAGGGCTTGGCCTTGGCCTAGCCGCCTCTTCTTCTATCCGCTGTCTGCTGTTGTTGTAGTCGATACTGTAGCGAACCGCCAGGTGGTCGCTGTGAGTGTAGCCATCATCTACTCTCCAGTTCGAACTACTTGTTAGGCCAGGACTACAAAAGGTCACGTCAATAATTGACTCCGCTCCGTTTCGACTATAGGTACTCTTGGTACCGACGTTAGCCAAGTCGACATCTAAGATGGCCAGTGTTTCTAGCAGGATCTGACCCCGCTGGTTCGTGAAACGGCTTCCCCATTCCACAGCCCAGGCATTAAAGTCACCCGCTATTACCACCGGCCTTCGCCCTGTTAGCACGGTCGTTAAGCGGTCCAGCATTTGCGTGAACCGCTCGATCGGCCACCGCGGAGGCGCATAACAGCTACAGAAGAAGACCCCGTTTACTTTGGCGACCACGAAGCCCTCATAGGTAGTAGACACCAACTCCTGCACGGGGTATTTACCCGTCGTCCATATCGCCGCCAATTTCCTGGTCCCATCCGAGGCCCAGTTGCCGTTGCCGGCGGGTACTCGGTATGGGTCCGAAATGATGGCGATATCCGTCTCCCACTCAGAAACCGCCTGACAAAGCAGTTGCTGAGCCGCATCACAGTGGTTCAGGTTCAGCTGCGTTACCTGCACTGTGATTTGTTGCTCACTGCGGCTTTCTTAAAGGCCGGGCACCCTGGACCACCCATCGCATGTCTGTTTTTCGAGGTTTTCCCGGTACAGATCATGCAGATGGGCGGACTCGTGCAGCTTTGGGCCTTATGACCTTCAGCGCCGCATCGCCTACACAGTTTGCGCCTGTCGGGGCCTTTGCAGTCCCACGACTTGTGTCCTGGTTCCAGACACCTGAAGCAAACCTCAGGTGGCTCGTGGAATGTCAGGTGACAAACACACCTGACCAGTGTGTGTGTGTGTGTGTATGTATGTGTGTGCGTATGTGCGTGTGTGTGTGTGTGTGTGTATGTGTACAAAAAGGTCACCTCATTTTTAGATAGTAAATATCAACCGATTTCAACGACCGATGGTTCATTCGATGCGGTATATAGTCCCATTGTTTCCTATTGAAAATGGTTCAGATCGGTCCAGCCGTTCCGGAGTTATGGCCATTTAGGTGTTCCGGATCGGCACCCCAGGAAGGGGCCAGATATAAAAACGTTACAAACCCATGCATGCGACACATCAAACCACGGCATTTTAAATAACCTGATGAACGGTAAGCAGGAAAATAGTCTCAGGCCATATCTGAACCGGTAGTGTTCCGGAACCAGTTCCGGGTGTTCCGCCGGAAGTGGCCAAATTTGAAAGTGAACCAAACCCATGCATGCGGCACATCAAACAGTGGCATTTTCGATAACCTGATGAACAGTAGGCAGGAAAACATTCTCAGATCATATCTGAACCGGTAGTGTTCCGGAACCGGTTCCGGTTGTTCCGCCGGAAGTGGCCAAATATGAAAGTGAACCAAACCCATGCATGCGACACATCAAACAGCGGTTTTTTCGATAACCTGATGAACAGTAGGGAGGAAAACATTTTCAGACCATATTTGAACCGGTAGTGTTATAGAACCCGTTCCAGATGTCCTGCCGGAAGTAGCTAAGTATAAAAATTAAACAAACCCTCACATACGACCCATCAAATCGCGGCTCTTTAGGCAACCTGATAAACCTTTAGCAAGAAAATAGTTTCAGACCTTATTTGGATCAACAGATAGTGTTCCGGAACCGGTTCCGGGTGTTCCGCCGGATGTAGTCAAATGTGGAAGAAAACCAATCCCATGCCTGCGGCACATTAAATAGTGGCTATTTAAATTACTTATTGAACGATTAGCAAGAAAATAAACTCAGACCACATCTAAGATCTTTTTAAAAACTACCGATAGTGTTCCGGAACCGATCTAGGGTGTCCCGCCGGAAGTGGTCAAAAGCCAAAAGGAACCAAACCCATGCATGCGATACATCAGAAAGCGGCTTTTCAGATAACTTGATGAACGGTTAACAAGAAAATAGGCTCACACCACATTAGACAATATCGGTAGTGTTCCAGAACCGTTTCAGTTGTTACGCCGGAAGTGGTCAAATACAAAAATGAACCACCACTCCATTAGACGCATCAATTCATGGCTTTTAAGGAAACCTGATGGACAGTTAGCAAGAAACTAGTCTCAAACCATATAAGAGATAATCGGTATTGTCCCGGAATCTGTTGCGGGTGTCCCGCTGGAGGTGGCCAAATGAAAAAGTTATCCTAACCCATACATGCTATACATCAAATCGTGGCTTTTTAGATAACCCGAAAAACGGTGTTACAAACAGCAGCTTTGGGCACCGATCTTCTAGTAAGGCCAAATGAGAACGCGTAGTGGATTCACATAGCCTATGCTGTAAAGCTATAACTTATTAAACATATACAGGGGATAGGCAAAATGATCGGGACAAGCAAAATTTTTACTTTTCAAAAATGTTCAACTACCTGTAACTTTTCGAAAAGTGCATCAAATATTCTCAAATTTTTACTGTAAGTTCATCAACGAGTTGTGTATCAGTGGTCCAAATTTGGGGAACATCGGCCCATTCTCCACGAAGTTATAAAGATTCTTGGAAAAGCTAAAATTATCCGATAGCCAACTTTGAGCTATCTTATCTCCGGATTCAATGAACCGAATGCAATGAAATTTGTCCATTTATGACTTCTATAATGAGCTATGAAAAATCGTTGACGCAACTTAAAATTCTTAACACGGAAGAAAATTATAACGATTAGAATATTTTTCTAATAACATACGAAATTATCCAAAACTTCAACATCGTTTTAAAATTCAAGATGCAAATTATAGTTCATTTAATTTCCCTCTAATTGACTTATATATAAATGTGTTTTGAAGGAAAGTAACAACATAGCAGCCAATAAATTGAAAAAGTAATGGAATACATATTAAAAATAGACCAATTTGCTAAAAAAACGTGATAAAAATTAAATCGCTATAACTTTTTCTCTTGTTAAAAATTTCAAATTTAGTTAAATGTTTTCCAGAGTTCATTATATAAGTCATGAATGGTCAAAATTTCATTGCAATCGGTTTATTAAATCCGGAGATATAGCGGCTCAAAGTTGGCTATCGGATAATTTTACCTGTTTCAAGAATCTTTATAACTTCGTGGAAAATGAGCAGATCTTTCCCAAATTTGGACCACTGATACACAACTAAATGATGAACTTACAGTAAAAATTTGAGAATCTTCGATGCGCTTTTCGAAAAGTTACAGCTAGTTGAACATTTTTTGAAATGTGAAAATTTTGCCTGTCCCGATCATTTTGTCTATCCCCTGTAGTACATACCACAATTTCCAATTAATAACTACTCACAACTTCGGTGTTTTATACACAGGAACGAAGACTTTAGTTCCTTTGCACCCGTGCCGTTGCTTTTTTTATGACTTTTTAGTGCACGGGGACAAAACAAAAACATCCAAAGAATGACATTTTCATACAAAAGGTACACCGACAATTTACAGAGGTTCACACATCATTTCTCACGTTACAAACGGTTAGCAAGAAAATTGGCTCAGACCGCATTCAAAACTACCAGTAGTGTCCAGGATTGGGTTATCGTACCGAATGTGGCCGAATACAAAAGTGAACCAAACCTATGCATGCGACACATCAAACCGCTGATTTTTTCAATAACCTGAGGAACGATTAGCAAGAAAATGGGTTCAGACCACATTGGAGGCTACCGATAGTGATGCAGAACCAGAATTGGGTGGAACAGGAACTACAAAAGTGAACAAAGTCAATGCAAGCGATAAATATGTGTAAGAGAACAAAATCTTGACTGAACTAAGGCCACATATATACAGACGTCTCCACTCTACTCACTACCCATCGTGCTTGTTTCAACGGTTGAATCAAATATAGATCAAGCCTTACTTTACCAAACACCGTTTGTAACGTAGAGTAATGCGGGGCAAAAGTTCACACCTAAAAGTATATATCAAATAACTATTAAACAAAAAGAAAATAATGTCGTTGTTTCTCGTTAAACGAATCCCTATCATATTACCTTCGAAACGTATTACTAGATTTTTTTCACGTTCCTTTTGTAGTTCTAGTAATGAAAATTTTAATACAAGTACTCAAATGCGAACTTTTGCATCATAGTGGGGGCAAAAGTTCGCACTGTGCGGCGCAAAAGTTCGCACATTGTGAAGGATAGTTTATTAGTGTGAAGTTCATTTATTTCATGTTAATTCATGTTCACCATTTCACTCTATGCACGAAATGTGTTTCTTTCAATTCATGGCATTACATGCCAATTGGAACACGGCCTGGTACTCAGCTTCAGTATACAGTGTATTTTATGAACACTTCCAAAACTTATAACAGAGAGCATTCTTTTCCAGCGTTACTGAAGTTGTCAAAATACATTGTGAAGTAATTACAGCTGTAAGTGTTACACAAAATACTTGAATCTAACCTTCGTCAGTACGGTGATGAATTATAAGTATGAATTTACAAACTAAGCTATGGAAGACCCCAAAAAAAGTAGAACAACATAATATTCTCAAAAACTTTCAAAGGTTTACACGAATATGGCGAAAAAATGTTCCAAAATGTGTTTTCAGCCATTCTTCATTTTTAAAAGGCGAACACACTGATTGCCTTATAATCGATTTTCTTCCAAAAATAAGTTCAAATCCTCTTTCAGAACGATTTAAAGATGCATACTACACATATTATACATAATATTAGTTTCTAAACATAATCGCCATTGCTTCAATTATTTTGTAACTATATTGATGCTCTAGATTCAGAAATATAGTGTGAACTTTTGCCCTACAGCTATTTCGAACTTTTGCCCCACTGTCGAGCTTTTAACAATGTTCCTTCCTACAAGAAGCACTGGGAGCTTTTTGTTTATTCGAGTGCACCTCTCGAACTACTATGGAATTACGATTCTACGACATCAAGAGATTTTGTAAATCTTCTTCTTTCGATCATTACAAATTCTTATTACAAAAAATCCAAAAATTGCATCAAAATAGCTAGAAACACATTTGTTTCCATAACTCTGCCACTACATAACGAAATCGTTCCAGTTTTTATTGACGAGTATCTGGGCAAACTTTTGCCCCGCATTACTCTATGTAAACAAAAAAGAGATTTTCACATGAGGCGCTGAATTTCATTAAGGACTACTTGTATCACTTACCTTTAGGGATGATTTGTGAAAAAATACCCAGATTTTTCACGTTTTTGAAATGCTCAATGTATTAGTTGCTACGGGAACAGCGAACTTCCCCTTCGATTGTCTCCGTTCGTGGATTTTGTTAGATACGGTATGTGGTAAAGTTACGCGTGAAATCGTTTTTGTTCGTTTGACGTTTACTCACTACCGCCATCAAGCCAGCAGCGAGTTGTGAAATGCAACCTGATTAGCATTTGGCGATTATTTTTTCGTGACGATGTTGATGATGAATATGGACATGATATTAAATGATATGCCTGTTTGTCCGTACTAAAGCAATCTCAACAAATCACACCATTTCAGATTTCTGAGGTGTAAAAATATACAGTAGGATGGATCAACGTTATATGAGAAAATGAAAATTATCGCATCAACCCCGGACAAAGTTTTTTCATTCCTCTTTTGCTTCTAAACTATTGGTATTTTTTTAATGGTTTTATTGCTTGCATTTTTTGTCAAATTTTACATGAATCTTGTAACCTATGATAATAAAATATAGCCTAAAGTGTGAAGAAAAAACTTTGTCGAAGACCGTAAAGTCATCTGTGATTAAGAAAGAGCTATATCCTAGCTTGTAATTATCGTCTTGATGTTGATCGGCCTTCAGTGATAGTGAAGGTGCTCATGCAGTCAACTGAAAATTCTGATATTTTCCAGCTCTGTCTATTCGTTTAACATAACGTCGGAATATGTTCCATTAATAAGTTTCCCAATTTTTTTTAAAACTAATGCTTTTCTCAATTAAATATTCTTAGGATTCAGGACCAGTTCGGATACGTCGACGGAAAGATCATGCTTCGGAATGATGGCCCATGCACAGAAATTTTCTATACAAAGCAATAGTGGAAGATTCCAAAAACAGGAACCGAATTCTAGACCACCCGATAGGTAGTAGATTGTCCGCATCACGACGGTTTCAAACCGAACGGACTCAATGTATACCAAAACTTCCGTATGAAATTTTTGAGTTTAGCAAAGCCATCTTGACAAGGAAACGTTGACCGATTGAACCCCTGAAAAAGCCCCATACGGACCTAAACGTCGGAAAAAAATCATAAACTAGTGTTTTAGATTTCTCCAACAGACTGCAAAGCCAAAATTCTGAAGCAAAACTATCCAAGTCGTATCCCGGCCAAGGAAAGATCATGAGTACATGTTTGACGAGAAAGGCACTATCACCACTAGGTGGATTAATCTGGGTTTTTTTTTGCAACATTTGAAAACGAGTTCGGACTAACCAACGCAACGAAGTAAAAGCTCAGGCAAACAAGAGTAATGGAATAAATGAGTGTATAAATTTGCTCCGGAATGATTGCACATTGTGATCCCCAGCAACGGCGACGACGACGACGACGACGACCAGATGCTTCTCGGAAATTAAACGTCTAGCAATTAGTGCTTGCCTAACTAAGCTCGGGTTGGGGTCCGCAGTTTCGCCCTGGAGCTCCCGATGCGATTGCTGATCAAAAAGTTCGAGGAGATTTGTGAGTTTGTTTATTCGTTCGCCGCCCCGGGAGCTTGGAGGAATGTTTTGACCCATTTGGAAGCTGAAGGAACACAAGTCACAAAATCAGCAGGGTATCTGTTTCCACCCTGAACCCACATACCGTCATCGGTGCAACCGGCGGCGGCATCATGGGATTGGTAGGTATAGTTGGGGAAAAGGTCTCCCCGTTTCCATTGCGGTCGGCTGTGAGGCAAGAGTAAAACTCAGAAATGTGAAAAACAAAAGTGGGCCACAAATAGTGACCAGGGGAAGGAGGAAGGAGCAGAAAGGGCAAGTCTCTTTATTTATAGGAATCAAACGAACAAACTCATAAATTTGAGCCAACTTTTGGCCTGTCTGGCCAATACCCCTCACGGAATAGTTGGGGATGCTGTGTGGTTGTGGTGTGCTGACCCGTCGGGGAAAAATGTTCAACACAGTCAGCTTTTTTCTAGAATAATATCAACCAGAGCTATTGTTTTTACTACACTAGTCTTCTTATAGGCGTGTGTAGCATGATTGTCATGTAAGTTTCTAAAGATTTTGACTTTTTATTACAAAATGTTCAATTGCTCTGTACTGGCACTTACCAGGATTTGCTGGTGTATCTGAAACATACCGCAAAACTTGTAATTAAACGGCACGAAATTCTGCAAATTAACAATTTGATGATGAAATTTGTGAGAAAAGTTGCATTTTGGTGGAACTCCGTATTCGCTAGACCAGCGCTGTAACCAACTAAGCCACAGAACAAGTAACGATTCCGCCAAATAGAAAGCCAATCAGACTCCTAAGACCAAGCCCACTCATGGGCTCAATCAAGCGTTTTAACGGTAAGTAGAGCCCCGAACAAAGAAACGAACCGCACCGGTCGCTGCTAAGTAGGGCTCGAAAGCGAAAAGTTTACGTACGGTTCGTAGCAGGGCTTAGAATATAGAGACACGCAAAGTACGGTCTCTATCCGTAGGCTCGTGCGCTCTCTTGCGTTTAGCTCTCTGGGTAGCGTAAAGAGGAGACGAAAGAACATGAGTATGGATTTGTTGCCCGGTATATAGTTTCTAGAGAATGATTTTCTTGTTTTGTATAGGTAGAAATTTATTATAGTTTGCATCAAATATTCAAAATTTTTATTTTTACTTGCTTTGAAATTTTCAACCAAATAATATAATAGATCGTTACACAAATAACACAACAAATTGTCCGACATACAATTGTGATAGAGTGACAATACAAACGCAGAAAAATAATAGGTTTAAATTGACAAGCTTTGCTTAAGTATGTTTTGAATAAAGTTTTCCCTTCTTCGCAAATTTTAGGATCATGCATATCGAAAATGTATTGATTTTCTCTTAAAATAGTTACGATTGTTCATAATCGCATTTTTAGTTTTTGATTCGGCCGATCGTTTCGAAACTTATATTTGAAATGTATAGTGATTCAGTGAGTTTTTCTTTTTTAACACGTACATGCTTGAGCCGGGGTTTCTACGCTGCCAGTAAAGTTTGGTTTCGCACATTTAGATAAATGTCCAAATAAATAACTCGCGAAGTTCGTTCCGACAAGTTTCAAAATTATCGTCATCCGTCGCAGATTCCGGTAAGAAGATGTGCGTATTTTCTAACCCGAAAAGATACCATTTGACGGTAATAAGTGACCACAAGGTTTTCTTTCTCCACTTTCCGGGCTGAGATCCCCCGTTTTGAAAGAGCTGTGCCTCGCGTTTCGTTTTGTCGTGTATATTTCAAAAAAGGCAAAGGAGTTTTGGTTTGATTGCTTTTTAAAAAAAAAGTGGTCGTCAGTGGGTGGTTTATTAAATATAAATTTGAAAATATAAATTAAATAAACGAGACATTAGGAAGAAAGTGTGCGAAATGAGTAACTTCACCCTTGTAGAAACAATAGGGGAAAGCAGAAAAAAATCTGCAACAACCCCATGTGAATAACACCGATCATACAGAATAGTAAGTTCGACATTATTTAGATCTATAAAAACAACCCATACAACAATAGGGGAGATTTTTCCAATATTACACACTTTTTATTCATAGCTCTATTATACACATTCTTATATATTTAAAACATATTCATCAACATGTAATCTGGATCGTTTGGTATACGCATCCTTCCTCCCCTGTAAAGTCGAGAAGTACCTTGCCGAAAGAAAATATTCTGTACTCCAAGTATTTCGAAGAACACTTTGCGCGTAAATACAACGCAATAGACCTGGCCGCTTTGATGTATGTGTCCTGATATGCTGCAAGCATCAGTATTGACAAGAAAAGTAACACGATTGCTTTCCAGGGTGATTCCGCGTACTGGCTGCGTATGTATAAGATTAGATTTGAGTAGTTATGATTTTTCAAAGATGCTTATTGTACCTAAATCAATTCAGATATCATAAAAACACTAGTTATTTTTTTTTTTTGTAAAAACAAACTTTAATCATACCGATAAAAATCTAAAAAACTGAAGTCGAGCTGCCAAGTTTCATCAATTAAAATGGGCGGTGTGCAGGACTGCCATATTGTAGGTTACTCGTTATAGAAAAAGCAAGTGTTGGATGTTAAAATACAACCAATTTTGTATGAAGTGCCAAAAAAGAGAGTGGGCTCATTATGTACTTTCACAAATACGCAGTCTTCTTCAAGCGCATAGAATCTGCTTCCAACAAAATATTCATATACCAGTATATAAAATATCGCAATATATATTAAGGGGATTCACTAAACAGTTTAAATGGCTGCGTAAGCCATGATTTCCTGTTATTTGAAATGTTTCATGAAATTGCGAATGAAATAATCAAAGATTGCCTTGGGGATCGCGACGTTTAACCAGAATAAACTTCACATAAGCAGTTTGCGTTGTTAAGTGAATCCCCCTATTAAGATTTCCGATTGATGTTTTGTAACTAAAAGGTTGTGACTGAGTATAGAATTATCTAATTTTAACATTACACGTTTATGAAAAAAGGTTGCGCAAACTTATCGCAGACTGTTAGAAGACAGCATCTACTATGACCAGGATTCAAGAATTTTGACCTACGCGAAGTTGTAAAGGAGACAACTACGTAATAAATGTGTTGGAAATGCAAGGGATGTAATTATTCAATAAACCTAATTATTAAAAAAGATGCTCAAAATCTCAAATTCAGATAAATTTCTTGCGAGAAAGGCAACATGGATATCGAAGAGATGGATATTATTTTAGATAAAAATTCAACCAACTAGTCATATAGTAAGCAACAAACATATAATTTAAAAAAAGATTGCTTGAATTCCGGGATTAAATACAATCAAACATTATTGAGAAAATGATATCTTGAAACGCACCAAAACTGGTACAAATCTCCAAGGGAATTATTTATTTGAGTTCAATTTTTACTAACAGTTTTCAGTCTTATCCAAAACCCCTTCTTTCAAAATATGAGCACAGATTATTATACTGAATAAGATTTGCAATAACACCATAGAAATAAACAAAATATTGCGATGATTTACGGAAGTGCAAAAAACCGATGGTACGGATAGAATAGAGACCACCGGTGCGGAAAGGCGACCGATCATTATTTTACTCACATGGAAACGAACGACCGGTGCGAAAATGGGTGGATAACGAAATTAAAAATCGTTAACGACGTGCTGTTGCGTGTGTAGTGTTAAGCCTACGAGTGGGCTTGGTCTAAGCCAGGGCTGCCCAACGTACGGCCCGCGGGCCGGATCCGGCCCGCGAGGACATTTTGTGCGGCTCGCGGCACAATTGGACAAAAATGATAGAATTTGGCCCGAGATATTATTCTGAATATTTTCCTTTGTCAATGGAAATGTATTTAATAATTTTAAAAAATAAAATGACTATTTAGAGTATATTTTGTAAAATTTTTAAGAGATTTAAAAATATGCAAGCATTTGGTTTGAGTGTCCTACAGAATTGAAGTAAAAGATTCTTAGTAACAAAATAATGTGTAATGTGAAAATTCGCTTGATAAGATTGTAAAACAAAATAGAAAAATCATAAACTTAATTTAGGAAAAACATGAAAAATTAAATCACAATTTTTGAAGCTTTCGGAGATTTTTTGTGCCATTCAATAGCTCTGTCTGGTACTACATTTAAACATGCTATTGAAACTTCCTAAATACCTTGTCAAGCTCCAATATTCTGCAAGAAATCAAAAAACCTTTCAAATTACATTAGAAAAATTAAATTGCAAAAAAAGTATTTTTTATTATAAAGCCATGCTCAGAAAAGATAAAAAAAATAATGTATTATTAACGAATTTTTATTTCTGGCCCGTCGACTGGTATGCAGTTTCACCAGTGGCCCGCGGCCGAAAAAGTTTGGGCAGGCCTGGTCTAAGCCACACTCTAAGCCGAGAGAGAGTTGTATTTGTGAAAAAAGGAGCGATCATGGTGTGACTTCGGAGTCGGTTTGGCTTTCTATTCCGCAGAATCGTTGCTTGGTCCGTGGCTTAGTTGGTTAGAGCACCGGTCTAGCGAATACAGAGTCGTGGGTTTGAATCCCTCCAGAACGCGATTTTTTTCACAAATTTCATCTCTCAACTATACAATTAGCAACATTTCGTGCTCTCTAATTACAAGTTTTTCCAGTATTTTACGTATACTTTTACAAATCAGTATATTTTGTTCGAATACTCTATTAAAACAACATCAAGCATAAGGTGATTGAACTTGCTCCGAAACATCCTTTAAGAATTTCATCGACAATTCATTTGAAAATAACTCAAGGCAAATATCTTTGAGGTTTTTTTAGGATTTGTTTTTGGAAGTTCTTCGGTAACTTTTTCTGGGTTGCTTTGGCCATGCCTTCAGAAATAACTTTAAAAGTTCTTTCGACAGTTACCTGGAATTTTTTTCCGGGAACGCCTTCAGTTGCTTCTTTGATAAGTCCATCAGCAATTCCTTTAGGAATTTCTCTGGCACTGTCTCAATTTCATTTGGGAATTTCTAAGGCAGTTTTTCGAAAATGTCTACGCATATTACCTATGACGGTTCCTATGAAAAATCCAGTGGAAATTATTATGGCAAGTCCATTTTCAAATTCCTTCCTACTTTGCAGCTATAATTTATACTTTGTTAAATTTCCGTAGAAGCTGCCTATGAAATTGTTGAAAAAATACCAAAGGATATTCACAAAAAAACTATGGGTTGTAAAACTGCCGAAAGATTCACTTTTCTTTGCCAAAGAAATAACCTATGAAATTCTCAAAGAAATATGCGAAATAATTGACGAGAAAGTCTCTGAATATGTCTAAATTCTCAATCAAATCAACAAATAAGATATAACTGGATTACTGGAATAATTAACAAAAGAATGAGAAAAAAACTTGTCGGAAAAATCCCCAATGGAGTTATTTAGAGGATTTCTATGGCAAAAACCGAAGCAATTTATAAACAAATTACTGAAAGAAAATGTCTAAATAATTTACTGCAGGAATGAAAGCAGTAATATACGTGGGACCGTGCATATTACTATAGCATTCAACATTCGGAGAACGTGCCTCTGGAGCCGACCTACTGATAGCATTCAACAAGGCTGCCCTCTTTGCCTTTTGCTTTAAACCGTACTTAACCATTTCGCATTGTTTAAATTGACTTTCTCATAAGGATTTTATCAAATAAACTATACTTGCATTATGCATCCATGATCCAATTGTCGAGCATTGACATTACCTGTGAGTTTCGCTGTCAGGCTTTTATTCGATTTCAGAGGCGTTCCAGTTCCAGGGGTATAACAGACGGTCTCAGGGGGTTTCAAGGTGTTTCAGAGGCCTTCCAAGTGTATTCCAGAGTGTTTAATGAACGTTCCAGGGATGTTTGGAGTGATTTGATGGGGCGTTCTAAGATTTTTAATCCTTCTAAGATGTTACACTACTTGCACCACAATGGTGTAGTGCACGTCCCACGGGCCTGCCTGGGTCATATTGCCCCAACATCCTACTATGGTAAAAGGGATCTCCGGGGCGTTTCAAGAGTTTCAGGTCCAGAAGACTAGAAGACCAGAAGACCAGAAGTCCAGAAACCAGATGACCAGAAAGTCAGAAGATCAGAAGACCCAGAAGACCTGAAAACCTGAAGACCAGCAGACCTGAAGACCTGAAGACCAGAAGACCAGAAAACCAGGAAACTAGAAAACCAGAGGACCAGAAGATCAAAAGACCAGAAGACCAGAAGACCAGAAGATCAGAAGATAAGAAGACCAGAAAACCAGAAAATTAGAAGGCCGGAAGACCAGAAGACCAGAAGACCAGAAGAGCAGAAGAGCAGAAGAGCAGAAGATCAGAAGATTAGAAAATCAATAGGCCAGAAGACCAGAAAATCACAACGCCAGAAGACCAGAAAACCAGAAAATCAGTAGGCCAGAAGACCAGAAGAGCAGAAGAGCAGAAGATCAGAAGATTAGAAAATCAAAAGGCCAGAAGACCAGAAAATCAAAACGCCAGAAGACCAGAAAACCAGAAAATCAGAAGGCCAGAAGGCCAGAAGACCAGAAGACCAGAAGACCAGAAGACCAGAAGACCGGAAGATTAGAAGATCAGAAGATCAGAAGCCCAAAAGATCAAAAGACCAGAAAACCAGATGACCATAAGATCAGAAGATCAGAAGATCAGAAGACCAGAAGACCAGAAGACCAGAATAGCAAGATGTTACGCTAAACGCATCACGAAGGTGTAGTGCACGCGCAGCGAGTCTGCCTGGGTCATATTGCCCCAACATTCTACTATGGTTAAAGGGATTGCAGGGGCGTTCCAAGAGTTTTAGGTGTGTTTCAGGGTGTATCAATGGCTTTCCAGGTATGTTCCAGGGGGTTTCAAGAAAAATAATGGGCGTTTAAGAGGGTGCCAGGGAGTGTCATGTGTGATCCATTGGGGTTTCAAGGAATTTAAGAGGCGTTCTTGATGTTTTCAATGGGCTTAAGTGTGTTCTAAGGGATTTCAGTTGGATTTCAGGGGTTCTTAAGGTGTGTTAGGGACATTCCAAGCGGTTTCAGGGGACTGCATGAGGTTTTACGGCCGTTATAGGAACGTTTCAGAGGCGTTAAAAGGGGTTTTAGGGGTATTACAGGTGTGCTCCAGGGGATTTCAGAGGCGTTCCAGGGATTTGTATTAAGTTTTGCTGGTCTTCCGGGAGATTCAGGCACGTTCCAGGGGATTTCAAGGGGTTTCACTGGCGTTCCAAGGATTTACAGGGGTGTTCCAGGAGTTTCAGGGGCCTACCAAAAAAATTAAAGGGGTTATTTAGACGTTTGAACAGGGATTTCTTGTGTGTTTCAGTGGCCTTCAAGAGGTTGCAGGGACTTTCCGGGGGAATTCAGTAGTGTTCCAGTGGGCTCAGTGACATTCCATGGGGTTTCAGGGGTATTACAGGGCGTTCACGGGGCTTTAATGGGTTGCTGGTGGTTTTTAAGATGTTCAGAGTTGTTACAGGGAATTTCAGCGGCATTCAAGGAGTTTTCAAGGGATTACAGGAACGTTCCATGGGCTTTGAGGATGTTCCATGGAGTTTTATTGGTCGTTTCACGAATTTTAGAGGAGTATTCCACGGCGTATCTTCAGAGACGTTCAAAGTTTTTTTTTTTCAAGGGGATTCAGTGGCGTTTCAGTGACTTCCGGGGTGTTCCAGAAAGTTGCAGGGCGTTTCAGGAGAATTCTTGCAGTTTTTAAGAGGTTCCAGGGGCGTCATTCAGTGGCTCTGGGGATTCTTCAGTGGTTTCCATAGCACTGCAGGGGGATTCAGGAACGCGTCGGGGATTGTCAGGGTGTTTTAGGGGTGTTCCAGGGCGTTCCAATGGCGATCCAAGGGATTTCAAGGGGCTTCAGGAGTGCTGAGGATTTAAGGGGTATTCCAGGGGTTTTCAAGCTGAAAAAAAAAGCGTTTCGGAAGATTTCAGCGGCGTTCTAGGTGTTTCAAGTGGGTTCCAGGGGCGTACCAGGCCATTTCAGTGGAATACCAGGAGCTTCAAGGGGGTTGTTCCGTTGGATTGCAAGGGCCTGCCAAAGGGTTTCAGGGGCGTTCCAGAGGTTTTCAAGGGGATTCATTGGTATTCCAGGGCGTTTCAAAGGTATATCTAAGGGGTTTCAGGGACGTTCCAGAGGGCTTAAAGAGATATCAGGGGCATCACATGGATTTTTAAGGGGCCTCGGGAGCTTCAGAAGCGCTCCAGGGAGTTCTAGAAACGTTCAAGGGAATTTCAATCGCGTTCTCGGGATGTTTATGTGGCTTAAGGAATGTTCCTGGGGGTTTCAGTGGCATTACAGGAGATTTAAGGGGTTTTAAAGGGATTGCTGGGCCGTTCGAGCGATCCAGGGATGTTCCGATGGCATCATGACTTTTCGGGAATTTTCCAGAGGATATCAGATAGTTTCGTAAGTGTCAAGGATGTTCCAAACGTTTTCCAGTGCTTTCGGAAGAGTTTCAGGGGTGTTTCAGAGGCTTCCCGGTGGTTTTAGGGGAGTATCAGAGATGTTATAAAAGTTTCAGGGAGTGGCAGAGTAGTTTCAGAGGATTTCAGAGGCGTTTTCTCAATCTTACGCAAATCCCTGCGGAACCTTGCTGAAATTCCCCCCCCCCCTTTTCCAAAACATACCTGAAATCCTGAAGGAAACCTACCCTGCTTTGCTCTATAACATAAAAACGAGCAATTATGAGCATGTTTTTGGCCCTGTGGTCCTAAAATCATCGGTTTTGGTGGAATAGGGTATTTTTTGTCGAATACAATTTCATGTTTTTTTTAGTCCCATACAATTTTTGAAAACTTTTGCCCTCTTCAGGGACCACCAAGCCTTGAGCTACGGATTTCAGATTTTGACACGATCATTTTTTAGCTAAAACGATCATTTTCCAACAACGAACTTATAACATTTATTTTTTTATAAAATAAGGGACGGCCTAGTGAGCAGTAGAAGAAAACAGTGATTACTGTCCATTGAGCAGTAAAGAGTGATGAGTGAGTAGAGAGCTTTCTACACGAATAAGGAATGAAACGTGACTAGTGAGAAAAGAGTAGTGGAAAGTAAGGAGTGAAAATTAAGTAGTTTAGAGCAAGGAGTAAAAAATGAGCAGTGAGGAATGATTAGTTAGGAGCATCTACAAGTGAGACGTCAGTAGTATGGAGTGAAAGAAAAGAAGTGAGGAGTGAGCAGTGAAGTGCGAGAAATGAATGACAAAGAAAGAGCAATTAACTTCCGTTCTACGCATTGTTGCCCTATGTTGAAAAAAATCAAACTGAGAAAAACGCGATTAAAGTATCAAAACGTTTTTACTTTCTCCCGACAAAGCGGTGCAACAAATTGAATTTTGGTTTTCATAGTATAGTGTGGAATGACTTATATTTTCATGCTTCTTCTCCTTCTATATGGCTCTACGTCCCCACTTGGACAAGGCCTGCTTCGCTTTAGCTTTGAGCACTTCCACAGTTATTAATTGAAGGACTTTCGTTGCCTGTCATTGCATGAATTTGTATATTGTGATGCAAGTACAATGATACACTATGCCCAGGGTGTTAAAAAAAAATCCGTCCGGAACGGGAATCGAACCCGCCGTCTCCGGATTGGCAATCCATAGCCTTAACCACTAATCTAACCGGATACTCATGCCTGGAATACTTTGAATCAAAAATTTATACACATATAGTATTTTTTACTAAAAGATATTTAGTGAGACTGTCATGCCTAGAAACGTGGTCCTATCGGCTAAATTTCTACGCATATCAGTTCCACAAAAAAATCTGGTGTTTTTTTCTATCGCCAAACGTGGTTTTCTGTAGGATTTTGTTCTATACTTTTCAAATAACAAAAACTGTCACCTTCTCTCATAGCATTATAAAACTTTCATTCATAAGACTCAAATGTCTTAAGCAAAACAGAGGCGAATGACAGCACTTTACAACATTCTTTATGATCGGATAAGTACCAACCAGGTGAGTGAAAGAGTTGGTGAATGAGTAAGAAAGTTAGTAAATTGGTAAGTGTGTGAGTGTGTTCTGCCTCAAAAATAAGTGAGTTAGTGAGTGAGTCTTTTTCTGAAAAAAGGAGCTTTGGGCAGAGAGCTTTTACGTGAATTTTAGTAAGCTAATAAGAGAATATGTGAATTAGTGAGGAAAAGTGTATGAATTAGTGAGTCAGTGAGTGGGACAGTGAGTGAGTTGGTGGGTTAATGAGCATGTGAGATCTGTTTCGTGGGAGTCAGTGTGTTTGTGAGTGCATTGGTGAGTTATTCAGCAAGTGATTTATTCAGTGTGTAAATTAGCGAGTATGTAAATGAGCGAGTTTATGAGTGAGAGAATGAATGAGTAAAATTATTAATGCGGGAGGGTGACTTGTATGGGAAATATCGTACCTAACATAAATCGCATAAAATTATCAAAATCGATTTTGTACAACGAAATATTTTGCATGAGTCGTTAATTTTGATGTTGATTGACCAATTTACCTTTTGATTGATTGAAAAAATATTTTCATGCTTAATGGATGGGTGATCAAAAACGCCCAAAATCGCATATTTTGCTCTACAAATTGAGGTATAGCTCAAAATAGTGCCGTGCTGGAGCAAATCTGGATTCGGATTCAGCGGCCAAAATCTGTCAGAGACACATAAGTTTGCTCTTGAGATAGAGCAAAAGTTAATTTTTGTTTCGCTGTGTTATTGAATTAGAATGCAATTGAGACATTTAGGTAGCTGTGAAGTAATGAATTAAAGAGTATATGACTGATTTAGCTAGTGAGTAAGTGAATTAGTGAATAAGTGAGCTTGTTAGTGAATGAAATAATAAGACAGTGAGTAAGTGAGTAAGGCTGTTAATGAGCGAGCCTGTTAGTGAGTATATGAGTGAATTAGTAAGTTAGTAAGTAAATGAGTGTTAGTGAGTAAATAAATGAGTTTATGAGTGAGATATATAGTGAGCGAGTAAGTAATAAAGTGAGCTGACAAGTAAATGAGTGATTGAGTGAGGAGTTAATGAGTTAATGGATTAGTGAGTGAGTGAGTCTGGTAGTGAGTGAATGTGGCGGAAAAAATGAGTGAGTGATGTAATGAGTTGATAACTGGGTGAGTTGCTATGTGCGTGAGTAAGTAAGTAAGGGAACCTGTTTTGTGTGCTATGTAATGAGTTAGTTAGTGATGTAGTAAGTTAATAATTGAATGAGAGTGTGAGTTGGTATGTACGTGTGTAAGTAAGTGTGAGATGATATTAGTGAGGGATGTAATGAGTTAGTAAATGATGTGATGAGTTGAAATATTGATTGGTGACTGAGTTAATAAAAGAGTGAGCAGATGGGCAAATGATTGAGTGATTGAGCTAGCCAGTTAGTGAAGTAGTGACTGAGTGAGCCTGTTAGTAAATGAAGGTGTAAGTAAATGAGCGAATGAGTGAGTTAGTGAGTGATGTAATGAGTTACTAATTTAATGAGTGGGTGAGTTGGTAAGTGACTGGACAGGTGAGCGAGTGAGTTAGTGAGTGAGCCCATTGAGTTCGATTCCCGCCGCAGCTGTCAAGAAAAGTTTTCGGCTGTGCCACTGGGTGTTCCATGCTAGTCCGTTCTCTAGTGTCGTGCTTCTTTCAAAAGCGTGAAAACTCACTGGAAGCATTGAACGTGTCCGTGTCTTTTAAGTGAGAAGTAAGCCGAAGTAGGTATTGAAAAAAATTGAAAGAAGAGTGTGAATCAGAGTGAAAAGAGTGATGAGTGTGAATCAATGAGAAGTGGTTAATGAGAAGGGAGCCGAGAAAGGTCAGAAGTGAGTAATAAGCAGTGAGGAATTAGAAATGAATGTAACTGGTACATTCAGTAGTAAAAAAGAGAAGTGAGTAACCTGTCTGTAACTGAGGTGTTCGTGTTAGTTGTATGTGGTTTGATTCATTCGAAGTTTTTCTGAAAAACGCCAAGCAACTCCGACTGGAACTCCGAAATACGTCTAAAGTAACCCAAAGAATAAGTCAAACCCGCAAAGCTCCCAATGGAAACATTTGCCGATTTTCACAGTAAATACTCTCGCATCGAACCCCTTGAATGGTGTTGACTTTTTCGCAGTTCCTGCCAACCGATTCTGTTTGTCGACGCAATATTTGTGCCCGGTAGCATCCGCTTTTCCTCTTTCGTCAGCTCACCCGAAACGATTCTGGTGGTGGTGCGATGGAATATTCTCAATGGGGAAGACTGTCAACAGCACCGTCGTCGTCGTCGTCATCGCCACGATACCATTCATGGGTATCGCGTGTGTCTCCTTGAAAACCACACCAAGCCCAATTCAACCGGAGGTAATTGGATCTTGCCCGGGTGTCACGAAATTGCCTTTACGTTACGCCTTGTGTAGGATGCGGTGTTCCGTGTATTGCGTCGAGTCAATTGCGATTGTCACTTCAATGCCACCCGGCGTCGTCGTCGTCGTCGTCGTCGTCGTCGTCTTCGTTCGCATGGAGATCATGTAAGGCCGCCTGTCGTCTAGAAGTTTTCCGGAAGAAATTCGAACCGTTAGTGGTAAAAGGGGTGGGGTGCTAGTGAAAGTGGGTTAGTAGGAATGGAGGAACGCAGTCATCAGAAAATAAAAATCCGTCATCACAGAAAAAGTTCGATCTCATCAAACGACCGGAACGGGAAAGCATTTCTTTGAAGAAATGTTCGCATCCTGAGCCACTTTTTCAAGAATGATTGTTTTCTGAGAAAGTTTTGCGAGGCTCTTTCTTTCAATTGTGGAAAGTAATGGCTGTTTGTATTTGGTTAGCTATTGTTGGAATGAAAAGAGAGAACTTTTATTCTACCGGCGGCGACGACCAAATAATAAAAGTCACGATTTTTAAAGCGATTCACAAAAAAAAATCCCCTGTGGCCGTGGATGTTCTGCTGTCTCACTTGAACGATCCCAAACAGTCAATGGAGAAAAAAGCGGCCTTAGTGGGAAAATCTGTTGCTTTTACTTCTCCCATCGGACCCATATAAATTCCGTGACCCACTCGAGTTCGCACTCCAATCTCAGCGGCAGCGGCCAGACCGTCAACCACCAACCAGTCAGCCGCTGCCACATTTCATTCAGCAGAGTGGGGAAAAAAGTGAAGTTTGCGTCGTTGCCGCCACTCCATAGCTTTTAGAGATTGAAGAGTGCTGTCGGCCACAGGTGAACCTCGTCGATTGGTCCCACACATCACGTTGTGTCGGTCGGTCGCTCGGGTGATTCTCGTCGCTGTTGTCTGAGCCGGGATCCCTGGGTCGCTTCGCCCCCATCAGTCGTCACCGTCCCTAAGTGGAGCAACAAATTGGTTTATACTGTTTTCAAGCATTTTCCCCGTATTAAATTTTAACGATTTTCGCTTCGCCGTTGTTCCGGGGCCCAAGCCTAGACGCGGGTGAAGATAAACCGGAAATGCGTGGGAAAAGCGTTCTGGATTGTGCGCCTGTTTCGACAGTTTCGAAAACGAGTCGATTTGAACTCTACTTGCTGCGGTAGCAATAAAATTCTCGTTTATCTCATTTTGAACTGATTCTACTATTAAACGGATTTTTCGTAATACAGTATGCGGCAGGAAAAAATGCGAAAGTGTTTTTCAACTTCAAACCTCATTTTCGTCCATTTGACATTAACCAATCTATGTTTCAACGTTCCATGATCTATAATAGGCTAGTTTTCTGAAAAGTTAATTAAAAAATTGCCCATTTTGGTCACTAACCTTTACAGGGCGGCGCCTGAAGATGAAGACAACCAGAATTTTCAAACCGCAGAAAATCACACAGGTCGCTAAATTTCGCATCTGATAAAACAAAATTTTTGATTTTCTCTACAATATCATCAAATATATGTACTTATTTCATCTGGTATGTGAAACTACATGGCTCTGGACCAGTGTGGTCTGGTTGTTCATCGAATTTGAGCTAATTTTGTTACTGTTATAGTCATTTTGTTTAATGACCATTGGGCGCGCAGTTTATTGATATCCGCTTATTAGGCCTACATTATCACATGTTAAACATCAAATATGTTCATTTTTATTTTTCAGTGCTAGAATATAGACATTGACTGATACACTGTCATGAAAAAATATTCATATATATCCCATATTTAGCGTGTAATGAACTATTGAACTATTCGCATTTTTTCCTGCCGCACCCTGTAGGTGCTACGTGAGAGTCCTACAAAGTATTATTTAGTTTCGGTTTGAGAACATCGATCCGGTTGCAGAGATTTAACACTTGATCTTTTTAGTGAATTTATAAGTTTCGTTATTTGCTTGAAGACATTTGTTAAACTTTCACGATTTCTTGAAACTACAATTGAACGATGGCATATTGGACCACCTTTTCCTAATCCATAACATCTCAGATGTTCAGAATTCTCTCATGGTAGCTCATTACTAGATGAGAAACCACAATTAAATAAACCAAATTTTCCGCCTGGTTGAACAGCTTACTCTTATTAACTGTGTACCAGATGTTCACTGCTGTTCTTTTTTCTCCTTCGGTAAACAACCCTTTTCAAAAGTGCACCGAAACGACGACGACGACGACATCTCCCATGATGATTTTGTCGAAGACGTCGACAACTTCTCATGCTATAAGAAGTACAGAACCGCACCGCACTCAGAATGGCACCCAATTATGGTGTTTGCAAACTCAGTAGGTGTAAGCGCGCCCGTCGATCAGCAGACCCCTCGTAGAACTGCTACCATGACTACCCGTAGAAGTGCTACCCTAAACTGACACCACCCGTCATCCCGGATCGTTCTGTCATAAACGATGATCGGCAAAAACGAAAAAATCAGATAAACAACAAACCTGATCTGTTAGATTCTTACTGGTACACTTGAATTGAATTGGTTACTTATATTCAGGCGCCAGCCTAAAACAACTAATCGTACCAATAACTTGTTTTATATAAAATTTAGAATCTTAAGGTGAAATGCCGTGTGAATTGAAAAGCTAGAAAATGTTATAAACACAATTTTTCATTGTAGCTCACAACCTTGAACTAGAAATAAGTGAGAATTTAGTAATTAGTTCGACTGATATCGTGTTACTTTTCTTACTAAAACGGTAAGAGACATTATATTTAGGCTAAGATACATGTGTACTCATTACCGATATTCGCTATAGCTCACGGATCTACCTAGGAATGCTACAAGGCTGGGATGTGGAAAAGTAGTGAATCACTAAAAGTAAGTTGAACCCACCATACAATTTGACTTGGAGCTGATTATTATGTTTCATCTAGGAATTTATAACTTCGTCTTAATAAAGTTCATCAATTCGGTTGATTCTGGCGACTTCTGCAACTGCTTTCCCAACATTTTATAAATTCTTTTACCGAATTGAGAGAAGATGTCGTCGAAGCATTCCAAGGCCGGATCCGGGAACAGTGGCAATGGGCTAACGATCACCCCTAGCGCGACAGCGGCAACGTCTTCGCAGTCTGCGGCCGTGCTTCCGACGGAAAATGCGGTAGGCACCGCTTCCCAGGTAAACGTAGATAAGCGAATCTCTGGTCACCATGAAACGGGTACCATTCCGAAGAATCCCAGTAATAAACCCGGTAGTACCACTAGCTTTCCGCGTCGTAATCCGCCACGTAATGCGCGTCCGAATCGTCAGTCAAGTTGTCAGTTGTGTGATGGGTTGGATAACATGAACATGATACAGTGTGATGCGTGCAGAGGATGGTTCCATTGTGAGTGTGCAAAGGTAATGGAGGGAACCGAGGATCAGAGCTGGTGTTGCGCCAAATGCGTGTCCATTCTCCGTAGATCGCAAGCTCCCTCCGGCGATGCTCGGAGCTCGGAGATTCAGAAGCAACAAGTTCCAAACCCGTCGCAGCGATCCATGAGCAGTGGGAAGAGTATGCAGAGTGAGGCAAGAAGGAGGCTGAAGCTGCAGTTGCTGAAAATCGAGGAGGAGAAAAGGCTTGAAAAGGAATTTTTGGAGAAGAAATACGAGGTGCTGCTTGAGTTTGGGAGTGAGTCGTCAACAGTGATAAGCGACAGTGAATCTATCCTCGACAATGCTTCGAAGATCGAACAGTGGATGGCCGATACAGATCGTTTTGGTGCCGACGTGGATTCCGGTCTAGCGGACGAGGTCGATGGGCCCGTGGCGATTAACTCGCGGAGGCCTGCGGAGCATTCTGCTCGAAATCTCAGACAGGACGTCGAACATCCAGTCCACCAATCACGTTATCAACCGACCGGGCGAGGGTTCCAGTTCGAAAATGCTACGATCGTCACTAGTCATCCAGCGCAACCTGCACTACTTTCTCAAACGAGGGCGGAAACAGTCGTGCAGCCGAATCGCTTCATCCCAGGGCAACGATCAACTCCAATGTGTGGTGAACATCAGCGTCCGACAGTTCAGCCCGTGCAGTCCATCGACGACGAGACCATCTGCATACTCAACCGTAGCCAGCTGGCCGCGCGACAAGCAGTTCCAAAGGATCTCCCAGAATTTGGTGGAAACCCAGAGGATTGGCCGCTTTTCTTCTCAGTTTTCCACAGTTCCACCCAAATGTGTGGGTTTTCAAACGAAGAAAATATGCTACGTCTCCAGAAGTGCCTCAAAGGAAGGGCATTAGAAGCAGTCAGATGCCGTCTTCTCCATCCGTCTAACGTCACAGGAGTGATATCAACACTGAAGATGTTGTACGGAAGGCCGGAAGCAATCGTTCAAGCAATTGTGAAGAAGGTCAGAGCTCTACCATCGCCGAATATCGACCGACTAGAGACGGTAGTCAACTTCGCGCTCACCGTTGAGAACTTGGTCGCAACGATCCAAGCTTGCGGAGTGAATGACTTCGTTTACAATGCTTCGCTGCGTTACGAGCTTGTAGAAAGACTACCATCGTCTTTAAAGCTTGACTGGGCCAAATACTCGAGAAACACACCGAATCCCAATCTGGCCGATTTCAGTACCTGGCTGTATGCAACAGCAGAGGATGCCAGCGCAGTGATGGCGTCAGTTAGCAGCGATTCCAAGCCTCGTTCCAGCAAGACAGCTGGTTTCCTGAACGTTCACGAAGCAGGCGATTTAGATAGCGAACACTCTATGTCATCGAGGGTGCAGCCGTCTACTTTCGACGAAATGGAAAAACAGTGTCCAATCTGTAATGGCGGGTGCCCGAACGTCGCAAAGTGTAAACGGTTTGCCGAATTCAGCTGTGACTCGAAATGGGCTGCTGTTCGCGAATGTAAACTGTGTCGGAAGTGCTTGCGAAAGCACAACGGTTCGTGCCGACAACAGAAGGCGTGCGGAACAAATGGCTGCACTTATCTACACCACCCGCTTCTCCATACCGTCGGTAGACAACAATCCAACGAACCGGCGACTAACGCAATCGTGCCTCCAGAGACAACGCAACAGAGCTGCAATATTCACCAAAGTCAATCAAAACTACTTTTCCGAATTCTTCCAGTCCTTCTCTATGGGCCATCGAAAACCGTACGAACGTACGCGTTCATCGACGACGGATCCGAACTTTCCATTATGGAACAGAGTCTTGCTGACGAACTCGGCTTAGAAGGGCCAAAGACATCGCTGTGCCTTAAATGGACGGGAGGTTCACAACGCCTGGAGAGTTCGCAGAGAGTTAGCTTGCAGATATCCAGCAGCAAAGAACAATCGGGGAAATATCAGCTGTCTTCCGTACAAACCATCAAAAGCCTTCAGATTCGACCTCAGACACTGATGTATGGCGATATCCAACAAACGTACCGCCACCTCGCCGGACTACCGATTGAGTCGTATGAGAATGCCAGCCCTCGAATTCTCATAGGCCTGGATAATCTAAATCTTGGTCACCCGCTGAAAAGTCGAGAAGGCCGCACACAAGAACCGATAGCCACCAAAACACGACTAGGCTGGACTATCTACGGAAGCTGCACTCCTGAGGATACAACCGCGAATTCCGTAAACTATCACTCTCTTCAGGTGTGCCAGTGCAACCAATACGCGGGCGAAGACCTTCACCAAACTGTAAAAAACTATTTCGCACTTGAGAGTATCGGAATTGTGAAACCAGATAGGCTGATACAATCGCGAGACGACCAACGGGCGCAGATGCTATTGGAATCGCTCACCAAACACCGAGATGGGCGCTATGAATCAGGACTACTCTGGAAGTACGATAACGTCCGACTTCCAGACAGTAAACCGATGGCGCTGAAGAGATGGGAATGCCTGGATCGGAGGATGATGAACGACCCGCAGTTAGCAAATGTTGTTAGAGCGAAGATTGAAGATCATGTATCGAAGGGATATGTCCGGAAGCTTTCCGACGCAGAGATTCAAGCTGAATACCCCCGCGTGTGGTATCTACCAATATTTTCGGTAGTGAACCCAAACAAACCCGGCAAGACTAGGCTCGTTTGGGATGCAGCTGCAACCGTCCATGGAATATCACCGTCTTGCTGAAGGGCCCAGACCTGTTGACTTCGCTGCTAACTGTACTAATGCAATTCAGAGAGTACAAAATCGCAGTATGCGGTGACATCCGCGAAATGTACCACCAGATCCAGATGCAGAATGTTGATCAGCAGTGCCAGCGCTTTTTTTGGAAGGACAATATAGCTGACGTCGAGCCAAGTACGTACATCGTCCAAGTGATGACCTTCGGAGCCTGTTGCTCCCCAAGTACGGCGCAGTATGTAAAGAATGTGCACGCAAGCAAGTTCCAGCAGGAATATCCGGCCGCCGTTGAGGCTATTGTGAAGCGACACTACGTTGACGATATGCTTCTAAGCGTAGAGCAGGAGGAAGAAGCAGTTCAGCTGACACGAGACGTGAGGGAAATCCATGCGTCGGCAGGTTTCGAAATCCGCAATTGGGCATCTAACTCGTCTAAAGTATTGGCACAATTAGACGAACCTTCTACGGCTGAAAAAAGTTTTGAAGAGGATGGCTGTGTTGAAAAAATTCTCGGAATGTGGTGGAACACGTCTACAGACCGCTTCACGTTCAAGGTTTCAAACCGTATAGACGAAGTCCTGCTGTCAGGTGGTCGCCGTCCTACGAAACGAGAAGTCCTGCGAACTATGATGATGGTTTTCGACCCGCTAGGTTTTATTAGTCATTTTCTTATGGTGCTGAAGACGCTTCTTCAGGAAATATGGCGGTCTTCAATCGGCTGGGACGACGAGATAAACGATCAACACTTCGAAAAGTGGTCAACCTGGTGCGCAGCTTTGCCCGAAATAGCAAAACTTCAAATTCCTCGTTGCTACCGTTCACTAACATCTACCTCCGAAGATAACGAAGTTCAGCTGCACACGTTTGTAGACGCGAGCGAAGCCGGCTTTGCGGCGGTGGCGTACTTGAGATTCCAAGAGGGATCGATCATCGAGTGTGCGCTAGTAGGGTCCAAGACAAGAGTTTCGCCGTTGAAGTTTTTGTCTATCCCACGATCAGAGCTTCAAGCGGCTGTTATCGGAGTCCGCTTTGCTGAAACTATCTGCAAGTCACTTTCCTTCAAAGTGAAGCAGCGGTTCTTCTGGACAGACTCTAAAGACGTGCTGTGCTGGCTGAATTCCGACCACCGCCGCTACAGTCAGTTTGTTGCCTTCCGAGTTAGCGAGGTTCTAGAAGCTTCGGATATACGAGAATGGAACTGGGTTCCAACCAAGCAAAACGTAGCAGATGAGGGAACTAAATGGCGCCAGAGACCGGATTTGTCTGCATCGAGTCGCTGGTTCCGGGGTCCAGAGTTTCTTTGGAAAGTCACGGAGAATTGGCCAATCTCCAAAGATCGCATCGGAAATACAACAGAGGAACTACGTCCGCATCTGTTGCTCCATACAACTGTTACTGAGTGCGCAGTCGATATTGATCGATTCTCCAATTGGCGAAGACTGCTTCGTTGTACTGCTTACGTACTGCGCTACATACGAAATCTGAGACTTTCCGTACAGAAGCTGGATGTCACAAGCGGACCGTTGAATCGTCAAGAGCTGAGTGATGCCGAGAACTACCTGTACCGTGCTGCACAGTTAGCCGCATTTCCCGATGAAATTGCCATCCTTTCGAGGAACCGGAACTCGGAGAAAACGGACAAGCATTTGCCAAGAAGCAGCCCACTCTTTCGTCAATGCGTCTTTCTGGATGAAGTTCAAGTTATCAGGATCCAGGGCAGAACACAAGCTTGTTCGGTCATCTCTCGAGATGCAGTTCAACCAATTTTCCTTCCTCGGAATCACTCAATCACCAAGCTGATCCTCCTCGATTTCCACAATCGTTTTAACCATCAGAACCATCAAACAACGATCAACGAAGTGCGTCAACACTACCGGATTCCAAAACTGAAAGCAGCTTACAAAAGCATTCGGAAGGAATGCCAAGAATGCCAAAATTACCATGCAACTCCGCAACCACCTTTCATGAGTGATCTGCCTCCGCAACGTCTTGCCGCTTTCACGCGACCATTTACTTTCATGGGAGTGGACTACTTTGGCCCCATGATCGTCACTGTAGGACGGCGTTCCGAAAAGCGGTGGGGAGTTCTGGCAACTTGCCTCACCATACGCGCAATCCACCTAGAACTAGCCCACACACTGACAACTGATTCCTGTATCTTGGCGTTACGCAACATTATGGCCAGAAGAGGAGTGCCCGCAATCATCTTCAGTGACCGTGGTACCAATTTCCAAGGCGCAAGTAAAGAGCTAAAGGAAATGATACAAAGTATCAATCAAGAACAACTCATGAATGAGTTCACGACGCCCAACACTGAGTGGCGCTTCATACCACCGGCCTCTCCACATATGGGTGGGGCCTGGGAACGCCTGATCCGGAACGTTAAGTCAAATTTGTCCAAACTTCAATGGAGAAGGCTGCCTACTGACGAAGTTCTAAACAGCAGCCTAATCGAGATCGAAAACGTGGTCAACTCAAGACCGCTGACCGAGATCCCAATTGAAGACGACGAATCTCCGGTGCTGACACCCAACCACTTTCTACTGGGATCGTCGAACGGATTGAAGTCTTGGGTCCCATACAACGACAATCCTTCTGTGCTTCGCAACAGCTTCAAACTTTCACAAGTCATGGCCAACCAGTTTTGGAGGATGTGGTTGAGGGACTACTTGCCCGTGATCACGCGACGTACCAAATGGATCACCAAGGCAGAACCAATTAAAGTTAACGACATTGTTGTAATCGTAGACCAGAAAGCTCCTCGTAACAGCTGGCCACTTGGACGGGTCATCGCAACCAGACGAGGTTCATACGGCCAAGTAAGAAGCGCTACTGTTCAGACCAACCATGGCATCTACGAGCGTCCTTCAGTTAAGCTAGCGGTGCTCGACGTAGGCGTCCATAACCAATGCGATTCAGGGGATCCTTTTGCGCATTCGTGGGGGACTGTAAGCGCGCCCGTCGATCAGCAGACCCCTCGTAGAACTGCTACCATGACTACCCGTAGAAGTGCTACCCTAAACTGACACCACCCGTCATCCCGGATCGTTCTGTCATAAACGATGATCGGCAAAAACGAAAAAATCAGATAAACAACAAACCTGATCTGTTAGATTCTTACTGGTACACTTGAATTGAATTGGTTACTTATATTCAGGCGCCAGCCTAAAACAACTAATCGTACCAATAACTTGTTTTATATAAAATTTAGAATCTTAAGGTGAAATGCCGTGTGAATTGAAAAGCTAGAAAATGTTATAAACACAATTTTTCATTGTAGCTCACAACCTTGAACTAGAAATAAGTGAGAATTTAGTAATTAGTTCGACTGATATCGTGTTACTTTTCTTACTAAAACGGTAAGAGACATTATATTTAGGCTAAGATACATGTGTACTCATTACCGATATTCGCTATAGCTCACGGATCTACCTAGGAATGCTACAAGGCTGGGATGTGGAAAAGTAGTGAATCACTAAAAGTAAGTTGAACCCACCATACAATTTGACTTGGAGCTGATTATTATGTTTCATCTAGGAATTTATAACTTCGTCTTAATAAAGTTCATCAATTCGGTTGATTCTGGCGACTTCTGCAACTGCTTTCCCAACAGTAGGTAAGCCCGGATAGTACAACGTCCTCCTAGACGTCGTCGTTGTCGGCGTCGTCATCGTTCTGTGAGTACAGGGCTCTATTTTCCACTTCACTTGGCCTGGTCCCAATTTTCCAATCTGGTTACGCTCGATAATCTGTCGAGTGGTTGGATGCACCTCGGAGAGACAAGAAAGTCTTGGATCTTCCAGCACTATTGGAACTTATGAACGGTGACAACTGCTAGTTGCTAGCTGGCTAACATACATATACCTACCAAACAGTTCCAGCGAACCGGTTGAGAAACAAGACACTTTCCCTGCCACTTAGCGCATTGGAGTTACTTATCAACATGTGAAGGTGAGATATTTATGTCTTGTCTTATGCCATGTGGGTTACAGCTACAGCAAGACACCTGACAACGATGGAGTTACAATATCATGCAATATCAATACCCGGAAGGGTGCTGAGTGGTTCACCATTTTTTACCAAGGAGCTGTTGGTGCCTTATTTATTCATCCTATCAACGGGAAAAATACATCACATAGCTGATCAAGTCTCGAAAGCAAGGGGTATGTACGTTTGAAACATACCGAGAGCGGTAGGACAAGATGTGATTTCCATTTCATATCTTTTTTTAATCCAATTGACATAAACTAATGTTTGGTACGTCAACCATCCCCATCTGCTAGGTTCAGGAAGACACATTGAAAGTGCAAACTATTACATACGCGTACTCTGGAAAATCACCACCGCACACATTTTTTTCCTCTACATCAACTATAACACTCCATAATTATCAGTTCGTGGCTGACACTCTCCATCCTCAGCCACGCCCAATGTTCCAGATCATGCTGCACCTGGTCCACTCATCAGGCTTTCTGCGCTCAATTCCTTCTTGTGACAACCGGATCAACTATGCAGGGTTATTGTCTAGTATTCTTGCAACATGCTCTGTCCATCGCATCCTCCTAGCTTTGACCACCTTCTGGATGCTGGGTTCGCCGCAAAGTGCAGCGAGTTCGTAGTTTATCCTTCTCCGCCCCACACCATTTTCCTGCACACCGCCGAAGATCGCCCTTGGCACGCGTCGCTCGAAATTTTCGAGTGCTTGCAGGTCCTCCTCGAGCATGGTCCATGTCTTGTGTCCGTAGAGGACTACCGGTCCTATTAGCTTCTTGTACATGGTGCATTTGGTTCGTGGATGAATCTTTTTAAAGTGCAACTTTTTCTGGAGACCATAGTAGGCACGACTACCAATAATGATGCGCCTTCGAATTTCACGACTCACGTTGTTGTCAGCCGTCAGTAAAAATCCGAGTTAGACGAATTCCTCCATCACCTCGAAGGTATCTCCGTCTATCGTAACATTTTTACTCAGACGGATCCGGTCGTGTTCGGTTCCGCCTACCAGCTATGTACTTTGTTATTGAGGCATTCACCACCATGTTTTGCCTTTCTCGTACACTAAGTGTACTGGAAAGGCTATATGTTCACTCCAAAAATGACTTTTCGTTAGAAGGCCCGGAGGGTCGAGTCACTTATACCAATCAACTCAGCTCGACGAATTGAGGTGATGTCTGTGTGTATGTATGTGTGTGTGTATGTATGTGTGTATGTGTGTATGTGTGTGTACAAAAAAACTCACATCACTTTTTGACAGTAAACCTCATCCGATTTCAATGACCGACGGTTCTTTCGACGCGGAATCTGGTCCCATTGTTTCCTATTGAAAATGGTTCGAATCGGTCCAGCCGTTCCGGAGATATGGCCATTTAGGTGTTCCGGAACGGTACCCCAGGAAGGGACCAGATATGAAAATGCATCGAACCTATGCATGCGACACATAAAATCACGGCATTTTCAATAACCTGATGAGCGGTAAGCAGGAAAATAGTCTCAGACCATATCTGAACCGGTACTGTTCCCGAACCGGTTCTAGGCGTCCCGCTGGAAGTGGCCAAATATGCAATTGAACCAAACCCATGCATGCGACACATCAAATCACGGCATTTTCGATGACCTGATGGACAATGAGCAGGAAAATCATCCCAGACCATATCTGAACCGGTAGAGTTCCGGAACCGGTTCTAGGCGTTCCACTGGAAGTGGCCAAAAATACAATTGAACCAAACCCATGCATGTGACACATCAAACCACGACATTTTAGATGACCTGATGAGTGGTAAGTAGGAAAAGAGTCTCAGATCATATCTGAACCGGTAGTGTTCCGAAACCGGTTCTAGGCGTCCCGCTGGAGGTGGCCAAATATACAATTGAACAAAACCCATGCATGCGACACATCAAACCACGGCATTTTCGATGACCTGATGGACAATGAGCAGGAAACTTGGCAGGAAAATCATCCCAGACCATATCTGAACCGGTAAAGTTCCGGAACCGGTTCTAAGCGTTCCACTGGAAGTGGCCAAAAATACAATTGAACCAAACCCATGCATGTGACACATCAAACCACGACATTTTCGATAACCTGATGAGTGGTAAGTAGGAAAAGAGTCTCAGATCATATCTGAACCGGTAGTGTTCCGGAACCGGTTCTAGGCGTCCCGCTGGAGGTGGCCAAATATACAATTGAACCAAACCCATACATGCGACACATCAAACCACGGCATTTTCGATGACCTGATGGACAATGAGCAGGAAAATCATCTCAGACCATATTTGAACCAGTAGTGTTCCGGAACCGGTTCCGGGGTTCCCGCCGAAGTGGTCAAATCTGAAAGAGAAACAAACCCGTACATGCGTCACATCAAATAGCGGCTTTTAAGATTACCTAATGAACGGCCAGCAAGTGTTTCGGAATCGGTTTTGAGTGGCCGGGAGAGGCCAAATGTAAAAGTAAACCAAATCCAGGCATGTGACACATCAAATCGTGGCTTTTGCGATAACCTGATGAACAGTTAGCTAGAAAATAGTCTTACGTCACACTAAAGACAACTGGAATTGGTTCCGAGAGTCCCATCGAAATTGTCAAACCCTGCATGTGACACCTTCAATTTGCAACGTTTTTGGTTAACCGATGAGCAGTTAACAAGACAATAATGTTAGACCATATTTGGTTCAGCCGGTAGTTACCCAGAATCAGATATGGGTTGTAAAATGTAAAATTTAACCAAACCCATGGATGCGGTGTATCAAATCACGTCAGTCTTGTAAACATTCGACACTTTTCACTACCTTCATTTCGTTGCCGCAGTCGGGTGTCAGCTTGCTTTGTTACATTCGTGCGCTACCGTTACCTCTTACCTACACACAACACGAGCAGTAGAACGAAGATCAATAAACATAAGAAAGAGTCAAATCAATGTCATCTGACACGATGACACGTGTGTAATTCTAGCATTACGCATAGATTCTCAGCCAATTCCGATTATGAATGTTAATATGAGTTTATTCTTGCATGTTGCATTGAATACGGCACACAGATGGGCAACATAGCTCTTGTTATGGAAGAAGACAGGAATAACAAAAGTCGAACCGTCTTCCAAAGCCGCTATCGTGGTGAAGTGCATTCGTTTGACATTTTTGTTTCGAACAGTAGTTTGATTGATTGTGTTGCGAATACCGAAGACAAAGGAGGCCGAATATCGACGAAAAGGTTCAAATGACTGTGATCTCTAACAAGACTGATCACGACTTATCGACATCCTGATGGAAAAATATGGTCAGACCACATTAGATTCCCGGTAGTGTTGCGGGTTCAGCTGTGGCTTCGTAAGTGGTTAAAGGTAAAAGTGAATCAAACTCATACATGCGATACATCAAATCGCGGTGATTAGGTAAAGGTGAAAAATAAGCAATAAAATAATCTCAGACCATAATTGGGACAACCGGTAGTGTCATGGTCCATGACTCATGGAATCAGATTCGGCTATCCCACCGGATATTACCAAATATAAAAATGAATCAAACCCATATATACGACACATCAGATCGCAGATTTTTTGATAATCTAATGAACGATTAGCAAGAAAATAGCCTTAGATCACATTAGAGACTAGCTTTTGTGTAGCAGAACCAACGTTCATGTGAAAAATTAAATCGTGGCTTTGTTTAATGGCCTGATAAACGTTAGGTAGGGTCTGGGACCATTTGGGCAGGAGCACCTATTTTGGGCACTTGCTGCTATAACTCAGTAAATTTCAAGCCGATTGACATTATTTTTTGAACATGGCTAGATAATGTGCCTATCTGATTGTGTCTCAAAAATCAAGTCAATCAGTTTAAAATTGACTGAGTTATAGCAGCAAGTGCCCAAAATAGGTGCTCCTGCCCAAATGGTCCCAGACCCTATGAACAACAGTGACGAATCGGTCTAAGTTCACATATATGAAAGAGAACAAAATATAGACAAAACTAAAGCGATCTCACCAAATCGTACCATTTCAGATTCCTAAGGTGTAAATTTATAGCAGGATGGGTCAACGTCGAATGGAAAAATAAGAATTTGATCGCGTCAACAGAAGATGGCGGCTGTTTTAAGGAATTTTGAGCTCTAAAACTATGTAAAATAAGTGTGTTTGGTATGGGAAATATGTTCGGAGTCCACCAGAGTATCCAAGATAGCGGTCCAAAATCCAAGATAATGGCCCAATATTCAAGTAAGTGCCTATTTTATAGGATTTTTAATTCTTGCATTATGGGCATATTTTGTATGGAAATATGTTCAGAATTCAAAATTTGTAATCAGAAAACCCAAGCTGTCCGCTGTTTCACAAGGTCTGCAATAAGACTATAGTTTGAATAGGGAAGAATGCCGGTCTTCGTCCAAAACTGATAACCAGAAAATCATAAACGACATGCCAAAATTCAATACGGCGACTATTTTATGTAATTTAGGTCCAAAAATGAATACCAGGACATCCAAGATGGTGTCTCAATGTTCAAGATGGCGGTTAGTTTAGTTGGGGTAGATATCCGGAGTCATAAAATGATGACCGGAAAATCTAAAATGACGATTCAAAATTTTGTGGCTTCATGACACTTATATGGTTTGAATTTTGTTTTATAATTTCTGAATATTGGATGTTATGCTAATATAAAATGTATCCATATTGAGTAGATTTAGCAAGCAGTTTTCATTTTGTATTAATGTCAACATGTCGCTTGAGTTTTGTTGAAAAGATATTTTAAAGCACGAGAAAGGCACCATCACCGCTAGGTGGATTAATTAGGGTTTAGTCCCGTACAATTTTTGACAACTTTAGTACTCTTGAGGGACCACTTAGCCTTGAGATACGATCATTTCTTAGCTAAAACAATCATTTTCCAACAACGAACTTATAACATTTCTATTTTTTTTGCAAAATAAAGAACGGCCTAGTCAGTAGTAGGAGAGAACAGTGATTACTGACCATTAAGCAGTAAAGGGAGATGACTGAGTAGAGAGGATTCTTCACGAATGAGGAGTGAAACGTGACTACTGACTAGTGAGAAAAGATCAGTGGAAAGCGAGGAGTGAAAATTAAGTAGTTTAGAGTGTGGAGTAGAAAATGAGCAGTGAGAAATGATCAGTAAGAAGCATCAAGAAGTGAGCAGTCAGTAGTGGGGAGTGAAAGAAAAGAAGTGAGGAGTGAGCAGTGAAGTGCGAGAAGTGAATGAAAAGAAATGAGCAATTAAATGCCGTTCTACGCATAGTTGTGCTGAAAAACTTGATACTGAGAAAAACGCAATTAAAGTTTCAAAACGTGTTTTGCTTTCTTTCGACAAAGCAGTGCATCAAATTGAATTTTAGATTTCATAGTATTGTGATAAATCACTTATATGTTCATGCCTGGAGTACTTTGAATCAAAAATTTATACACATGTGATATTGACCATTTGGGTAGGTGTACATAATTTGGGCACTTGCCGCTATAGCTAAGTCAATTCCATACCGATTGATTTGAGTTTTTGTATAGAGTTAGATACTGTACGTGCCTAACTCTACACAAAAATTCAAATCAATCTATTTGAAATTGACTTAGTTATAGCGACAAGTGCCTAAAATAGGTACACCTGCCCAAATGGTACAATACCCTATAGTATTTTTTACTAAAAATACTTAGTGGGACTGTTATGCCTAGAAACGTGGTCCTGTCGGCTGAATTTCCTCATGTTTTTTATCGCTTAACGTGGTATTTTCTGCAGAATTTTGTTTTATATTTTTTAAATAACAAAAACTGATACCTTCTCGTATAGCATTATAAAACTTTCATTCATAAGGCTCAAATGTCTTAAAGCAAAACGGAACCGAAAGACAACATAAGATTTGAATGATTTCACACTTTAACACATTCTTTATGATCGGATAAGTAGAAACCAGGTAAGTGAAAGAGTTGGTGAATGAGTAAGAAAGTTAATGAATTGATAAGTGTATAAGTGTGAGCTGCCTCAAGAATGAGTGAGTAAGTGAGTGATTCATTTGCTGACTGAGATAGTTATGGAGCTTTGGGCAGAGAGCTTTTCCGTGAATTTGAGAAAGGTAATAAGAGAATGTAAATAAGTAAGGAAAAGTGTATAAATTTGTGAGTCAGTGAGTGGGCGAGTTGGTGGGTTAATGAGCATGTGAGATCTGTTCCGTGGAAGTCAGTGTGTTAGTGAGTGCATTGATGAGTTAGTCAGTAAGTGATTTATTCAGTGAATTAATGAGCGAGTATATGAGTGAGTGAAAGATTGAGTAAAATGATTGATGAGGGAGTTAATGAATAAGCAAGTGAGCGAGTTGGTAAAATATTGAGCTAATAACTTCAGCAGTGAGTAAGTTGGTAAATGAGTGAGCTTTTAAATAAGTAAACAAATGAGTTGGGTGAGTTTGAGAGATAGTGATTTTGAAAGTTAGTGAGTAGGAAATGTGATACGTTGGTTATTGAATTGGAATGTAATTAGGTGATTTAGTTAGCTGTGAAGTTCTGAATTAATAAGAATATGACTGAGCGAGCTAGTGATTTAGTGAGCAAGTGAGCTTGTTTGTGAGTGAAATAGTAAGCAAGTGAGTATGGTAATAAGTGAGCCTGCTAGTGAGTAAATAAATGAGTTTATGAGTGAGTGAGATATTTATTTTGAGCTAGTGCGTAATGAAGTGAGTTGACAAGTAAATAAATGAGTAAGCGAGTGACGAGTTGGTGAGTTAATGGATTAGTGAGTGAGTAAGTCTAGTAGTGCGTGAATGTGTGGGAAAAAACTAAGTAAGTTTTTGAGCGATGTAGTGAGTTGCTATGTGCGTGATTAAGTAAGTAAGTGAATTTATTAGTGAGTGATGAAATGAGTTAGTTAGTTATTCTTCTTCTTCTTCTTCTTCTTCTTCTTCTTCTTTTTCTTCTTTATGGCTCTACGTTCCGACTAGGACTTGGCCTGCCTCGCTTCAACGTAGTGTTCTTTGAACACTTCCACAGTTATTAATCGAAGAGCTTTCTTTGCCTGCCATTGCATGAATTTGTATTTTGTGAGGCAAGTACAATGATACTCTATGCCGAGTGTTCCCGAAGGGAAACCAGATTTTTTGTAGCAGCCGACTTGTTTTCAGCGATGCTCAACTGCAAATTTTATTAACAATTAATAACAAATTCCATCATATTCTTAATATTAGTAACTTACAAGAAAGTGGTTTCCTTCCCACAATTTACTTCTGCGCCATTCACAAATGTTCCTTGTGTGACGTGTTTGGGAACCTCTGCCCTATTCAAGGAAAGCCTACAAGTGCGCGTATCATACAATCATACAATCAAACTAACTATTTTCTCACAGATTTCCTACTTACTATCAAGCATTAAGCCGATGGGCATTTCACTCGTTTTGAGAACCGATTCACCGCAGGGATCAATATCACAGTATACACTATAAGATACACTAGATATTGCCTTCCTACTTTGCACAATTAAAGGTATTTTCTGAAGGTGATAAACTCTTCACGAATCTGTTTCTACCGTTTCTACCACTGCACTTCTCATTTGTTGTTGTTTTTCTTTTACTTCCCACAGCCGATCTGCGTTCGATGTGTCATGTTGCAGTTATGCTTTTCACCAGGGGTGTCCAAGCGCTATCCCATCGCAACACCGAGTGAGTCGAGAAAATTTTCTCGACCGGAACGGGAATCGAACCCGCCGTCTCCGGATTGGCGATCCACAGCCTTAACCACTAGGCTAACTGGAGACCCCCTTAGTAAGTGATGTAGTGTGTTAATAATTTGATGAGAGTGTAAGTTGCTGAATGCAAGTGTTAGTAAGTGAGCGCTGCTGTTAGTGAGGGATGTAATGGTGCATATCCGTCTATCGTAACATTACTACCCAGACGGATCCGGTCGTCTTCGGTTCCGCCTACCAGCATGTACTTTGTTTTTGAGGCATTCACCACCAGTCCGACCTTTGCTGCTTCACGTTTCAGGCGGGTGTGCAGCTCTGCCACCGTTCCAAATGTTCTGGCAATAATGTCCATGTCGTCCGCAAATCACACAAATTGACCAGATTTTGTGAAAATCGTTCCCCGGCTGTTGAGCCCGGCTCGTCGCATCACACCTTCCAGAGCGATGTTGAAGACTAGGCATGAGCGTCCTTCAACTTGTCGCAGTCCCCGGCGAGATTCGAATGAACTAAATAGATCACCCGAAACCCTTACGCAGTTTTGCACACCGTCCATCGTTGCTTTAATCAGTCAAGTCAGCTTCCCAGGAAAGCCGTTTTCGTCCATGATTCTCCATAGCTCTGCGCGGTCGATACTATAGTATGCCGCTTTGAAGTCGATGAACAGGTGGTGCGTTGGGACCTGGTATTCACGGCATTTCTGGAGGATTTGCCGTACGGTAAAGATCTGGTCCGTTGTCGACCGGCCGTCGATGAAGCCGGCTTGATAACTTCCCACGAACTCATTTGTTTTAGGTGACAGACGACGGAAGATGATCTGGGATAGCACTTTGTAGGCAGCATTCAAAATAGTGATCGCCCTGAAGTTCTCACATTCCAAATGGTCGCTTTCTTGTGAATGGGGCAGATTACCCCTTTCTTCCACTCCTCCGGTAGCTGTTTGGTTTCCTAGATCCTGACTATCAGCCGATGCAGGTGGCCAACTTTTCTGGGCCCATCTTGATGAGTTCAGCTGCGATACCATCCTTACCAGCTGCTTTGTTGGTTTTGAGCTGGTGAATGGCATCCTTAACTTCCCTCAGCGTGGGAGTTGGTTCATTTCCAACCTCCGCTGCACTGACGTCGTCGTTTCTTCCGTTGCCGTGGGCTCCCGTGCCTACGTTTTCCACGCCGTTCAGGTGCTGATCGAAGTGCTGCTTCCACCTTTCGGTCACCTCACGTCCGTCCGTCTAGAGGCCTCCGTCCTTTTTTTATTCTTAATCACTTAACCTAATTTACAGCTCCTTTGTCCACTAGGGCACTACTTGAGCGATTCTAATTGGACGCTGCACTTACACATTGTACAGCGCCTAAATGTATACTATTCTAATTTAACTATATCGAACTGGTGCCTTGTGCTGCTTTCACATTTCTACCCTGTCCACAGTAGAATGATGAGCACGATGATGCTGATGTGTGGCTGTTGTTCCTTTTCCAGTCCAATTGGGGGTCGTCCATTATGAGTTGCGGTTCGCCGATATCCAAGTTTCCGGGTCTGTTGGAGCATATGCTCCGAAGAGGGTCAGGTGTCAGCTGCTCTCGGGGGGAAGAGCAACTGACGAAAAATTGCAAGTACCGGGGCTGGGATCGAACCCATGACCATCCGCTTATGAAGCGAACGTGTGGACCACTACGCCACGGGCCCCGACTGGCCTCCGTCCTTATCTCTGCATATTTCGGCCCTTATCCCTGCAAATTTCGACTCGCGGCACGAAGCCGCAGCGGGATGCGTTGAGCTTCTGATAGAACTTCCGTGTTTCTTGGGAACGGCACAGCAGTTCCATTTCTTCACACTCCGCTTCTTCCAGGCGGCGCTTTTTCTCCCGAAAGAGGCGGGTCTGCTGCTTCCGCTTCTGTTTAAAAACGTTCCACGTTCTGTCGAGTACCTTGCTGCAGCATTACCGCCCTCGCTGCGTTCTTCTCCTCCAAAACCGTTCTGCACTCTTCGTCGAACCATTCGTTCCGTTGATTCCGTTCCACGTACCCGATGGTGCACTCGGCTGCGTCGTTGATGGCTGCTTTTATTGTACTCCAGCAGTCCTCTAGAGGGGCCTCATCGAGCTCGGCCTCGTCTGGCAACGCGGCCTCGAGACTCTGCGCGTATGCGGTGGCGACATCCGGTTGTTTCAGTCGCTCTAGATCGTACCGGGGTGGCCGCCGGTACCGTACATTGTTGATGACGGAGAGTTTTGGGCGCAGTTTGACCATCACCAGATAGTGGTCGGAGTCGATGTTGGCGCCACGATAGGTCCTGACGTCGATAATGTCGAAGAAGTGCCGTCCGTCAATCAGAACATGGTCGATTTGAGATTCCGTCTGCTGTGGTGATCTCCAGGTGTAACGACACGGGAGGCTGTGTTGGAAAAAGGTGCTACGAATGGCCACGTTCTTGGAGGCGGCGAAATCGATGAGGCGTAGGCCATTTTCGTACGTCAGCTGGTGGGCGCTGAACTTTCCAATCGTCGGTCTGAAATCCTCCTCCTGGCCTACCTGAGCGCTTAGATCCCCTATGCGCGTAAAATGTGTCCTTGTCATCATCAGTGCTTCCGGAGTGTGGGCTGTGGCGGCGTGTGAGGATCGGCCCTTGATCCTCAACCTGCACATTCCTTCGTCGATCGGCCACCAACCGATCACGCATCTCTGCATGTCACCCATCACTATAAAAACTGTTCCCAGCTCACGTGTGTTGCCGCAGCTCTGTTAGATAGTATGATTTACTCTAAACGTTCGCACCATGGATCCTGTCCAACACACCTCCTGCAGCGCTACGATGCCAAACACGCGGTCCTTCAGTAGATCGGCGAGTATGCGGGTGCTCCCAATGAAGTTGAGAGATCGGCAGTTCCACGTACCGAGTTTCCAATCGCAAGTCCCTTTTTGTTCGCTGGGGTCGTTGCCGTTGGTCTCGGTTCGTATTATTCTGTTGCTGATTTTCCGTTACAATGTTTTTTTACGGCTGGTTCGTAGGGCCTGACACCAACCCCCTGCTTTCCGGAGGACCATAGTGCACAGCTGAGCTTAAAGTCCTTCCCTGGCACTCGGACGTAGATCAGCCGCCCCTAACATGGGGATCAGACGTATGTGAATGTCGATTAAAACACACATTCGAAAAAAATATGTTTCAATTAAATCACGATCCAATATATCACGCGAATTTTTTTCATTCGTGATATAATCGAAAAAGCACTGTTTGCATGGTTTTGGGCCTAGAACCAGGGTCGTGCAATTTCGAAAGGAAAACATGACGTACGACGACTGTAGCAAATCGTTTCCCATGCGAACGGACTGCTGTGATGCTTCATCTCTCACCCAGCAACACACTCGTTCGTTGCTGCTACAGAAACAAGTGTGTATGAAACATGGGATGATACACTTGGATTTTCGTTTCAATTATGAGTCATTGAAATACTTCAACATGCTAAAAACACTATTTAAACCACATTTTTAAATAGTGGTGCACGCCAATAGAATGATAATTATGTTTTATGAAAGAGGATAACAAATTCGACCACTTAAATCCAATTAACCGGCGCCCGTAACCATTGAGAGACTAGCGCGCACCAGTGAGACACTAATGCTCTGACGGGTGAAGCACAAGCAATGCGACCTGGTGGGAGACTACCGAGTGCTACGATGAGTGGAAAAGTTTTTTTTAACGACCGAGTCATTAGAAAAATGTATGAAACACTTGAAGTGACTCATTCAAATGTTGCATGAAAGTGTATCATTGAAACGAAATTGTACGCCCCTGCCTAGAACTCCATTAAACAGACGCCATTTTGAATTTGGAGCCGCCATCTTGGATTTTAGATCGCCATCTTGGATATTCTGGTAACCATTTTTGGAGTCCAGGCTTTTTCCTCATTCCAAATATATACATATTGCATGGCTTTAGTGCCTAAAACAATATTAATCAGCCGCCGTCTTGAATTTGGAATCAACATCTTGAATATTACGCTACCACCTTGAATTTTGGTCCGCAGTTTGATGTGTCGCATGATGGGACTTGGTTCAGTTTTATATACGGCCAGTTCTACCGTAGCTGGTCCTGATCACTGAAATGGCCATATCTCCGGAACGCCTTGATCGATCCGGACCATTTTCAATAGCATACAATGCGGTAAAATTCTGGTTTGATTCGAGCTATAATCTGGGGAATCGGCCAATGGGAAGTGTCTTAAAAGTTAGTGAACTTTTTTTACGCACAGACATACATACATACACACAGACATCATTTCAATTAGTCAAACTCAGTTGATTGGTATATGTGACTCGACTCTCCGAGCCTTCTATCGAAAATTCGTTTTTTGAATGGACATTATAGCCTTTCAGTACGTTTTGGTGTACGAGAAAGGCAAAAAAGGCCAGAGGAATTCTCGAAATAATTGTCAAAGATATTCCCATTAAGCATTGTTTTTTTAAAGAAATTGTCACAGGCATTTCTGAAAGCATTAAGGAGAATTCACGTATGAAATGTCAGAAAAGTCCTCCTAGGAACTACAATTAGAATTTGATAAACATTGCCTGAGGACTTCAAATAAATTGCTGGAAGATTCCTTGAAAAAGTTACTGAATGAGTACCAATATAATTGATACTAAATTTTCCAAAGGAACTTCCGAATAAATCTCCGTAAAGTTCACTAAAGGAATCCAAATGATCTGCAGAAAAAATCCAAAAATAAATCCCAAAGTCTCCACCGAATATTCTTTCAAAGGCCTTACTGACAGATTTTCCATAGAAAATGCCAGCATATTAACCATGTGGATAACCATTACTTAGTACTTATGTGTAGTATACAATATAAAAAGGTGGTCAATAAAATAAATAATGTTGTCTAGAAGATTTTTCTAAAAACGAAAAAAAAAACTTTTTATTTAGCCTTACTAATCTACATTTAAAATCTTTGTAGTATTAATCGTTTCGAATCAATTCAACCAAAACATTCCATGTAATCATCTTCCTGAATAATTCATCAATGTTTGAAATCATCATTTCAACCGTCAATTCTTCAACATCCACCTTTCAATCTTTTCACCCATCTAGTGCCATTGATTTTTCTCTCAAAAGCCCAACAGCGCAATGCAACTCGTGAGCCTGATGCTGCTGCATTGGGGAGCATTGCACTTCAGCTTATACGTCTATCCGTTTGTGATGGAGCTCACAACTCTCAAGCAAATCTGGGCTGGCTGGCTGGCTGGCAGATATCTGTCGTGATGATCCTGCTGCTCGAACAGGCCACCTTCCGGAGCTCCGGTGCATCCGCTTTCGGACTGGCGAGCATTCCGAAACATATGCGACCGTGCACTTTGAGTCAGCCTGTATTACCGTAAGTTGGGGACGGTTTATTTAATGTTTTCAAAGTTTTTAGAGGTTTTACATTTTATAGCTTAGCATTTGAAAGTAGTGTGTTTTGTTACTTACACTATTTTCAGATGTAATTGCAAATTCTGTTGACATAATTTTACTGACTGCCAGACATTTCGTTTGTATTGTTAAATAATCGAGCGAACTGATGAAAATGTGTGGAAAACTTCAAATGAGATCGATTTCCATGTAGTCAAAGCACCTTCATCTCACGATACTCCATCCACCCACGGTTCATTTCCACGAAAACATTCTCATTCGTTTGGATTCTGGATAAGCGCAAACACCAAGCCAAAGCAGGCCAACATGGAGTAAGTTCGCAAAAAAAATCAGAACCGAAACGAAAAGATAGCAAACACAGGTACACAGAGAATCAACCTACGGACGAATCACCAGTACAAACAGGAGAAAGTGGAACAGCCAGCGTCGTCCTACTAAAAAAGCATTACTTTTCAGCTTGCCAGAGGCTTCCGCGTTTTTTTTTTTCACTTTTTTTCGAGTCATCTTCAAACACGAGACGAATTTATTCCTGGCTGGCTTTCGGTAGGTTCAACGGATTCGAATACGGTCGTGAAAGCTGTGAAAATGATGATGCAGCTTCTGGCTATCGTAGTAACTTTTTTTTTTCAGATGCATGTCTGACGAGGAGAACGTGGGCATTTTTTAGCTCACTGACCGAATCGACCAGTTTGCAATGATGTGCAGAGTGCACTCAAAACGTTAGTTTTCTTCATTGGACAGACGATGAAAATCAACCAAGAAAATCAGGCTTCGCTTTGTAGAAATATGTAAATGCCTTTAATTTGTGGATGAATGGTTCTGAAGAATGCGGAATTTTTTTTCTGATACTTTGGTCACAGATAAACAGAAGGTAGCACTTTACTCCAAACCCGTGCACAAGGGGAGTGGGGGGGGGGTATCGGGGTTGGGGGTTACCCCTCCTCCATTTCGATGCTTCATACACTAGGCGCCCCTCCCCCTTTTGCCGAAGTTGGGTAAAACCCTCCATTGGTGCCACTTCTGTGCACGGGCCTACTCTACTCATTAGCCATCTTAACTCATATTGGTGCAAATATTCTGTAGTTTGAAATTTCCTCGCTCACGGCGCTCGCATCGTTTTTGCTCCTTATTGATGATTTCTCTGTACTGCTACCTAGCGAGGGCTTTTGAGAGATAAGTATTGGGAGTATTGTGTCTGCTTCAGTTATATCAGGATAAAGAGTGCAAATAATAATGAGAAATAACACAAAAAATGGTCAATGAGTTAGGGTAAGCTTATTTTATTTTAAACCTTTAAAAAGGCAGACGAAGAGGAGATCTCAGAAGGTATTAAATAAAGAAATTGGCAGTTCATATGGAAAAGAGAGAGAATATTGAAAAATATATTGTTGTGGTAGATGATTGAGGAGGTTAGGTTTCAGAGGGTTTCAACACAGTTTTTAGGGTATTTCATTCAGCTTTAGCTCAGGGGTCACCAGAGGCTTTCAAGGGGTTACAGATAGCTTCAGGGGCATTCGTGATGTTCCAAAGGGTTTCAAGGAGAATCCTGGGAAATTTTAGAAAGGTTTCAGGGGATTTTAAGGTTGTTTTAGGAAGATTCAAAGTTTTTAAGCGAAGATGGACGTTTCTTGGGGTTTCATGAGCGTTCCATTGCGGCCCAGGAGTGTTTGAAGAGGTTTGATGGGCTTTTTGGGGACCTTTCAGAGCATTTCAAGGTATTACAAGGTTTCTCAGAGAGCTTTCAGGGCTCGTTTCAGTTGGTTTCAGAGGGTTCCAGAAACATTTTGGGCAACTTCAAGGGATTTTTCAGGAGCATATCGGGATATCATACCCAAGATCACATCTGAAGCTTTCTTGTGGCTCAGATCACATCTGAAGCTTTCACGGGGTTTCATGTGAGATTAGAGCGCTTCAAAGAAGGTTTAGGAAATTTCAGCAGGAGTTTCATGGCAAAAGAGGTTGGAAGAATTTCTATGGGTTGCAGGGTCAGGGGCACCAACACTTACCTAAACTCTCATGAAATGGCTCGTAAACTCATTGAAACTGACATCCACAGGAACTCCTCTGAAACTCCTCCGAAGCTCCCTTGAATGTCACGCATCATGTACCGGGTCTTTGTGGCTTAGTGGTCATGCGGCTAGTGTCACCAAGCATTTAGTCGCATCGTGCTAGGAGCGCGGGTTCGATTCCCGCCGCAGCTGTCAGGAAAAGTTTTCGGCTGTGCCACTGGGCGTTGCACGCTAGTCCGTTGTCTAGTGTCGTGCTTCCTTCAAAGAGTGAAAAGCTCACTGGAAGTACTAAACGTGTCCGTGTCTTTGTGGTGTTAATCGTACGTCCAATCCTCACAGTCTCCCTCTTCATTCAAAGGCATGAACGCCTTCGTCCTCGCTTATATAAGAAAAGCATACTTTATTTTTTTTTGTACTTACTTACATTGCTCCCGCCCAACTGGACATAAGGCAATCGCCTAGGTGATTTTTAGAAGTTTTTCCAGTGATTCATTTAAAGAATTCATCGGAAATTTCTCCAGGGATTTCTTTACATTTTTTTATAGGGTCCCCCAGTGCTTTTTCCAAGAATTGTTCAAGGGAATCCACTGAAAGTTCCCGCATGAATGTGTCTTGGAATTTCTTCAGGGATTCATCCTGCAGGTATTCCTCCAGAGATTCTTGCGTTATTACTTTCAGTGATTCAGGAAGAAATTCCACCAAAGATTCCTGCAGTAGTTCATGTCCTTCAAGATTTCCTCTTGGTATTCCTCCATATATTTCCCAATTAATTGCGGCATTTTCTTCTAGGATAACTCTAATAATTTCTCCATGGATTCTTCAAGTAATTTATTCAAAAATATTCACTGGGAATTTCAACAAAAATGCCTCAAGAGTATTTGGCAGGGACAATTCCAGGTGTTCCTAAAGAAACTATTTTTATAAGAAACTAGCTGTACCCGGCAAACTTTGTCTTGCCTATTGCGTTTTTTGACGTTTCAAGTTTCTATCGGTCCAAATGTATGGAAGATCGATTTTCAAAAAGGGGCTCTTGTAGAAACTCCTGCTTTCGAAATTGCTTTGAAGAGATATTCCTCAGATTTCCTCAGACTTTTAAGGATTTTTTTAGGAATTTCGGCAAGGAACTTATACAAAAAATCCTCCATGGAAATTTCTGAAACTCATCTAAAATTCATTCAAAAATTCTATACAAATTTATTCAGAAATCCTTCACAAGGTTTCTCAGAGAATTCTCGAAAAAAAACTTTCTGTGATTATTACAGAAACTCAGCCCGTTTTTCTAGGTTTTTTTTTTCACAGAAGTTGCACAAAAATTACTGAAGACTTTTTTTGGGAAATCCCTAAATGAAAAGAAATCCCTGGAGGGAGAATCATCTCGAGAAATCCCTCAGAAAACTCTTGGAGATTCCGTTGGAAACTCCTGGAAGACTTTTTTTTTAATTTCCTAGAGCGAAATTGGGCAAAAAATCCTGAAGCAATTTCTGAAACTATCTCTGGAGCAATTCGTGCCTAGGATGAAACTCAAAACACTCTACGATACCCCCTTTATAGTCAGAAAATAATCATGCGAGACTTCTGGAGGAACTCTGCAAGCAATTCCAAGGAGAACATACTCGAGAGATTTCGGAGAGATTCCTGGGAAAATGCGTAAAGGAATTTCTCTTACAAATGCCTTACAGAATGTTTGTGTTTATTACAGTGTTTTTTACCTACAAAACTTCTTTATTTCAGTATTTTTTAGTCTCAGAACCTTGTAAACAGAAGGGTGCCTCAACAAGGGAGCGCAAGAGGGGCGTGTCCGAAAAAGTAAAAGTGAATCTGACAGTCTACCTTTCAATCCCAATCAAGGGGTCCCATCTTACAAAAAATGCAGACTAAGGTAGTGGCGTAACTCTTGTAGAAACGCGTCAATATAGTTCTTACGGATTCTTGCATGATTTTATGAATGAGTCGTTGGAAAAACACTTAGCGATAACTCTAAAAGAAATCTCAATAAATCTTGTGCAATTACTGTAGAGATTTGTACCCAAAAATGTCTACCACCTTAAATATAATCCTGAAGGATTCCTGCAGGAACCGATGGAAAAATAAAAAGAATAAAGAAATTTTTGAAAAAATACCTGGAAAAACTGTAGAACGCTCTGCAGTGTGCAGGTATTCAATGAAAAATTTCTTGAAAAAAATTCAGTTAAGGCATAGATTTTGACATCTGTTGCCGCCAACACGGCCCTACCTGGTACTGTTTCAAATAACTATGAACCAGTCTAAATTATAGCACCCAGGCATACAGCAACGATGAGAGAAACGTTGGAATACACGAGACAATTGGTATTTCTATTCATATAGGACATAACAGTCGGAATCGTGCGATGCGAAGCTCGCATGCACGGACCATGAATTGGTCAGTGAAGTTAAACTTATATTTATCGTTATCTATATTTAAAGCTGGTATCACAGGTAATCACAGTTAGTTTCTTCCTAAATCTAATTAAATTAAACCTAACTTTTTATTAAATCACAGATGTTAAAGTACGTGAAACTATGGGCAAAATGTATTGCTACGCTCAACACTGAAAAATGTAAGTAAAATGTAAAACAATGAAATTATAAAGGAAATAAACATATTCTATTACAGCTTTTAGCTGATTCGCACCCACATCCCGGAGTTTGCGAGCTGCTTAATAGAATTCAGCCGAGACTCCCTCTAAGTTCCCGTAACAACATCTGAGAGAATCCCTGAAGAAAGTTCAGAATAAATCCCTAGCAATGCCTGGAGAAACTTTTAGATAAACCCCTGGAAGAACTTTCAGAATAGATACTCAATAAAAATTCTAGAGGAATTTCCAAATTAGTGCCCGAGAAAATCCCTGAATAAATAAAATAATTCCTGAAGGAACCTCAGGAAAAAAATCAAGCAATAATTTCTAGAAAAGTTTCATAAAACATTGCAGAAATATTGAAGAAAAAACCGTGAAGAAATTTTTGAGAAAACCTCCGAATCGTTCGAAAAATTCTAGAATGGCATTTCTGATGAAACGTTTGATGAAATTCATGGAGAAATCCCCGGAGAAATTCCGAGAACAATTTTCCGATAAATCCCAAAGAAAAAAATCAGGATTTTTTTTACAATAGTTCTGGAGGAATTGCTTCAGAGAGGTTAGAAGAAATTCTTGGAGAAGTACAAGCATGAACTGATGTAGCAATCCTTGAAGGAATTTCCTATAGAATCCTTTAACGAATCCTAGGAGGAAATGCGGAACCCAAGTGTATCAAACAATTGTCCGTACAGCAAATTTTTTGTCAAAATAATTTTTCATTCAAATGTTTATAACATTTTTATGCGTCAATCAAAAACGCTGAAATTTCGACCAGTCATGACCCAAATATTAAAGCTCCATTGGTAAAATTTTGAGCGAGATCGAATAAGTTTTCTGAAAGTTATAGAACTTTTAGTAAAACTTATAAGATTTTAAAACACATTTTTAAAACATTATATCTCAATATGTACACGATGAAATTTTTTCATTTTTATGTGTTACATATTATAATTAAGGCTTTCATATGCAGCTATGTTTGAGGTTTAATATTCACTACAAAAAATATGAAAAGTGTGTTTATGTAGCTGACGATGTTTAAAAATTTACTATATTTTGCACATATAATCTGCCAAACGTTTTCCACCAATAAAAGTGCATTGACTGAACGAAAAATCCATAGGACCTACTCTTCATATGTAGTTTAGTAGGTCCTGTATAAAAATATTACATTAAGAGAGTTTAAAAAATTTGAAAAAAATTGGCACTTTTATTGATCAAAGTATGATAAATTTCCAAATGACACTCTGAACATATACAGATTTTTCATATTTTTTGTAGTGAATATAAAACCTCAAACGAAGCTGCATATGAAAGCCTTAGGTATAAGCTGCAACACAAAAAAAAATAAAAAAGTTTCATCAAGTACATATTGAGATATAATGTTTTAAAAATGTGTTCAAAAATCTTATAAGTTTTACTGAAAGTTCTATAACTTTCAGAAAACTTATTCGATCTCGCTCAAAATTTTACCAATGGAGCTTTAATATATGGGTTATAATTGGTCAACATTTCAGCGTTTTTGATTGACGTATAAAAAAGTTATAAACATTTAAATGAAAAATTATTTTCACCAAAAAGTTGCTGTACGGACAATTGTTTGATACACTGTATTTGTCGCAGAAGAGTCACGACGGCGCAGATGTTTGTTGAGCAGAAGTTACTGTGACTTACTTCTAACAAACAAACATTTTCTTGCTAAAAGTAAGTCACAGTGACTTCTGCGTAACAAAAACATGCACCACCGTGACTCTTCTGTGACAAGCGTGTTATTGGGAAGTAATTTTTTATGAAACCCAGTTTTTTAAGAGAAATTTCTTCATAAACTCCTGAATAAGTCCCAAGGAAAATTCCTGGGAGAATTTCAGAAATAATCGTTAGAGGAATCCCAGGAAAAGTGAACAAAAAAGCAGACAGGGACAAGGATGAGTTCTGAAGGAATACTTGGAAGAATCTTAATAGGCATTATTACTAAATATCATTTCAATAAGTCCTGCAAGAATCTTCTTATTTATTTTATTTTATTTATTTCTATCTTCTTATTGCATGTATTTTTATCTTCTTTCTGTAAGCTTATAAGAAAATTTTTGATAAATCTTGAAAGAATCCATAAAGGAATTTCTGGCGGTGTCGATGGAGGTCCAGGATATTTTTTTTTGGAAATTTTAAGACGAATTCTTTATAAACTCATTAAAAATTAATTCAATTCCTTGGAGGCATACCAGTATAGGGGGCACTGAAATCTGGAAATCTTTAGTAATCAGCTCTGATTTTACCATGAAAGCATTGTTAATAGCTCCCGGCAATTTGTTAGGTTATTTCTTTAACAAATTCTTGAGGATTTTTCTTTTTTAATTGAATTGGTTGATTCTCCTAAAAAAAATATTTTTTAAAACAAATTTGACGGTTCTTATGAAAATTTCATTTGAATTTGATTCGGCAATCTCTTTGAAAATTTCTGAGGCAGTCTTTTCTTGACAATACAAAAGCTTCGTAAATTTCATCAGGAAATTTTCTGGAAATTGATTCAACAATTCCATTTTGAAAATCCTTTTGAAAACTCGTTCAAAAATCGACAAATCCTTTTGTGATTCTATTATAAAATCTTTTTTTGGTACTGTTTAAGTGTTGGGAGCGTCACTTTTTCATAAACACCTTTTGACAGCAGCATTTCGGTTATGCAGCTTCAATGCTGAAATACATTGTTTACAACTTACATTTAAGTGTACAAATCCGCCATTTGCAATGGCCTACGCCTCATCGATTTCGCCACCTCCAAGAACATGGCCATTCGTAGCACCTTCTTCCAGCACAGCCTCCCGTATCGTTACACCTGGAGATCACCACAACAAACGGAATCGCAAATCGACCGCTGATCGATGGACGGTACTTCTCCGGCATTATCGACGTCAGGACCTATCGTGGCGCTTATATCGACTCTGATCACTACTTGGTGATGGTTAAACTGCGCCCAAAACTCTCCGTTACTAACAATGTACAGTACCGGCGGCCGCCCCGGTACGATCTAGAGCGACTGAAGCAACCGAATGTCGCCACCGCATACGCTCAGAATCTCGAGGCAGCGTTGCTGGACGAGGGTGTGCTCGATGTGGCCCCTCTAGAGGACTGCTGGAGTACAATCAAAGCAGCCTTCAACAACGCAGCCGAGCGCACTATCGGGTACGTAGAACGGAATCGACGAAACGATTGGTTCGACGAGGAGTGCAGAGCGGTTCTGGAGGAGAAGGATGCAGCGCGGGCGGTAATGCTGCAGCAAGGAACCCGACAGAATGTGGAGCGATAGGGGCTGTCCATAAACCACGTGGTCATTGGGGGGGGGGGGGTTTCGGCCAATGACCATTTTGTATGGACGAATAAAAAATTTTTTATGGACCAATGACCACGCGGGGAGGGGGGGGGGGGGGTTTGAAAAGTCCCAAAAAAATGACCACGTGGTTTATGGACAGCCCCATACAGACAGAAGCGGAAGCAGCAGACCCGTCTCTTCCGGGAGAAAAAGCACCGCCTGGAAGAAGCGGAGTGCGAGGAAATGGAACTGCTGTGCCGTTCACAGGAAACACGCAAGTTCTACCAGAAGCTCAACGCATCCCGCAAAGGATACGTGCCGCAAGCCGAAATATGCAGGAATAAGGACGGGAGCCTCCTGACGGACAAACGTGAGGTGATCGAAAGGTGAAAGCAGCACTTCGACGAGCACCTGAATGGCGAAGAGAATGTAGGTACGGAGGACCAAGGCAGCGGAAGAAATGACTATGTTGGTGCAGCAGAGGACGGGAACGAACCAACTCCCACGCTGAGGGAAGTTAAGGATGCCATCCACCTGCTCAAAAACAACAAAGCGGCTGGTAAGGACGGTATCGCAGCAGAACTCATCAAGAAGGGCCCGGAAGAGTTGGCCACCTGTCTGCACCAGTTAGTAGTCAAGTTCTGGGAAACCGAACAGCTGCCGGAGGAGTGGAAGGAAGGGATAATCTGTCCCATCCACAAGAAAGGCGACAAGTTAATGTGTGAGAACTTTCGGGCGATCACCATTTTGAATGCCGCCTACAAAGTGCTATCCCAGATCATCTTCCGTCGTCTTTCACCTAAAGTAAATGAGTTCGTAGGAAGTTACCAAGCCGGTTTCATCGACGGCCGGTCGACAACGGAGCAGATCTTCTCCGTACGGTAAATCCTCCAGAAATGCCGTGAATTCCAGACGGGGATACTTTCGAGGTGGTAGAAGAATTCGTCTACCTCGGTTCCTTGCTAACGGCTGACAATAACGTGAGCCGTGAAATACGAAGGCGCGTCATTAGTGGATGTCGTGCCTACTATGGGCTCCTGAAGAAACTGCGGTCAAAAAAGATTCACCCCTGCACCAAATGTACCATGTACAAGACGTTAATAAGACCGGTGGTTCTCTACGGACACGAGACATGAACGATGCTCGAGGAGGACCTGCAAGCACTGGAGTTTTCGAGCGACGGGTGCTAATGACGATCTTCGGCGGCGTGCAGGAGAACGGTGTGTGGCGGAGAGGGATGAACCACGAGCTCGCTGCACTTTACGGCGAACCCAGCATCCAGAAAGTGGCCAAAGCCGGAAAAATACGATGGGCAGGGCATGTTGCAAGAATGCCGGACAACAACCCTGCAAAGTTGGTATTTGCTAACCATCCGATTGGTACAAGAAGGCCTGGAGCGCAGAGAGCACGATGGGCGGACCAGGTAGAGCGTGAACGGGCGAGTGTTGGGCGTGACCGACGTTGGAGAGCTGCAGCTGCAAATCGAGTATTATGGCGGCAAATTGTTGATTCAGTATTATCATGAATTTGATGTTAACTAAATAAATGAATGAATTTGGAAATCCCAGACTTGATGTAAATGGCGACCTGATTTCAGCGAGAATTATCTTTGTGCAGACACCATGCCGGAGCTCTAGCGGAATCTCTGAAAAAAAAAACTATGGTGGCTCCGTAGAGGATCTTTTCTTAAATACCTATTGTTGCCGCTGGCTGCACTGCCTTCAATTGGTTACCTGCACAAATAAAAATCGTTAACGAATGACAGGAGATGAGATAGCTGATAGGAGTCGCACAAAAGGTGCGAGAGATAACAAAACCACCTGTTTATATCTTGATGTGACGTTATAACTTAGCAAACTCTAATCTAATCAATTTATTATTCTACTTAAATCTAAATATTAAAAGTAAGAAACTATATTGAACTAGGTCGAGTGAAATGTGAAATACAAATCAAACTGATTTGGTTACAGTGCCTAAAATGGGTTTGAAGCCACAAAAGTAATGAGTAACATGTACAACTAGTATGAGCAACACTAATGACTAATGTGTCAGTTACACTAAAATACTTAAAAACTAGTGATTAACTATTTGATTTATTATAGATAGATCGGTTTTAGTTGCGTTGGAAAGAACGGTTTGAAGTTGGTTGAAGAAAACACCGAAAAGTGTAAGGGATTAGAATTTGTTAAAACGGTTCTGGAATTAATAAACCCAATTTACTTGCAGTTTAAAGCTGCCATGAATCACACATCAGTCGTGTATTCTTTCGGCTGCTAACAGCCCGGTGCCCGCCACATTCCTCGTTCTGTTCCCCGCCAACACCTATTGAAAGTGTTTGTGGAGTTTTCTTTGGATCTTTGGTTTTCTAAATGATTTTATGAAGTAATTCTGGTGCTCTGGGACTTTTTGTTAATAAACGATATATCTAGAACTTTTGGAAAAAAGAAAAAAAAATGTGACATTGACTGCAAACTGTACAAACTTTTGTGGTGAAAGTTTTTGTAGCATTTTTAAAAATTCTAAAAGTCATAGGTGGTGGGTTCATTTAGAACCAGCAGCTCTTGGAAGAGCTACTGGTGAAATTTGTGTTATCGAATTTTCTCTAAGAAGTTCCTTATGAATAAGCCTCTATGTACAAGATTCAACGGATCCTTCGAGTTGACCATCGAGAATTGGTGGTTTGTCAACTTCAACGCAATACTGTCAAATCGGTCAAACAAGGGTTGACGCAAGTCTCCTTAATTATGAACAGACTTTGAAACTGCCATTAGTCCACAAATATTTGTCATTTATTTTTCATTGACTATGACAAACTGTTAGATTCTTTTCAATTTGGAAGATTTCTAAATATGCTATGCATCAAAAACGACCAGGTGAAAAATCCATTTCTTCTCCTCACTTCCTCCCCAACCAGAGCTGGAGAGCTCCTCCCACCTCCAGGTCACCGGATATGAAAAGCACACTATTTATCGTCCCAGCTTAAGCCGTCATGATTTAACTGGCCACCACAAGTGGGAGCACATTAAGGAAGGCTCATGCTCCGCCAGCAGGCTTCTGAGTCCTGCGAACAACTATGTTGATGGCGACGACGACGACAACGACGACGACAACGACGACGACGCGGCGACGAAGACGACCGGAATGACCGGAATAATAAATATCGGGATAATACGCGCTGGCTGGTGGGTGCTGGCTGCTAGCAGAGCCGGCTGAGATGTGAAAATATGCGGACTTATATTTACGGGTGGAATTTTTCCTTCATAATGTTGGGGAGGCGCCACAGGCCCGTCCAAAGTGTACGTGGAAGGATCAAGTGGCACGTCAAGTTAATGCTGGAACGTGGTGGGATGCTTGATGCGGAGAAAGTTTGGTTGAGGATTTGTAGTCAAAGTTTGCAAAGGATCTAAGGGTATCTGAAAGAAAGTTAAAATTCTAATCTAAATCATGTAATTTTTACGGAGCTTAGTTATCTTTGAGCAAAGCCACAGCTATTGCGAGCTAGCAGTGCCAATATATCCAGCCATGCAGTATGCGTAAAAAATGTATTTTTAGAATAGATTTGTTTTATCATTTATTCTCATATATGTATCTTAATTTACACCTTTTTTTGTCCAATGAATGCTGTTACAAAAAATAAAATGAAAAGCTGCCAGCTTTGAATGAACAACGCAAAGCCTTTCTGTGAGTTTTTTGTACCGACTTTTCGAACCCTCTAAGCAGAATACCCTCTTCGAATGAGTGTTATCAGTTTCGTACCTTTTAACTCCGCCCTATTTTGCTTATCCTTTGTCAGATACGCGTATTTCGACTACCACTTGTAATCTTCCTCAGTGTCAGTTATCCACTCCACTATTTCTGTGAGTTGTTACTGGTCTTCTTAATAAAAGTCTAAGCATATTTAGAAACTAAATGATTATGGCGCAAAAACTAACTCATCGCTTACATAACAGCGCAAATTCGGTAAATGATGTTCACAGCACAAACGAGAATAGGACTAAAGCTCGGCGAGCCGTAACACACGCCGCCGAATATTCGCTCCAGCTAACGAACCCGCAGCAGCAGCACCATCGTCGTTCGTGGCTAGTGTCGGAGGATATATGCAAAATTTGCGGTCATGTCACCGGAAATGAAAGCAGTGTTCGTCCCTCCCGCTTGATGTTGATGGCACTGACTGGCGTTGGTGGCTGTCCTCGTCAGAGTGCTGCGCACTACTACACTGTAAACGAGTTGCTGCTATTGTAGTGCACAGCAAAAAAATATTTTATTACGTACTCCGATAGGAATCGAACTCACTACTTGTAGTTTAGTTGGGCACTTCTTTACCTCCGAGCTACGGAACCTGAATGTCTTCCTAAATCCGGTCGTTTTGACTGTGCTCCACAAACCGTTCTGTGCGGTCGTAATGTGTGCGCAATTTTTCGCTAAACGCCAAATGCAGCTAGCGCAGCCCCTGGTGGTGTGGATGCAGTTTTAAGTTAGGTAACGTATATACTACCAAACCATTTTACGGCTAAACTGGAAAACTATAACCCGGCAGCGGAACCATCCAACATAACCTTCGCACAAGTTTCAACCAACCGAACCGGACTGACACAGAGTTTCAACAGCAACTATAACGACCGGCCCCGGCGAGGACGACTGTTCGTTTCGGTTTTCCAGTGTACAGCAATGTGCAGACAGGATTTGGTTTTTGTGTTCGCTGGACGAGGTTGCCCCTAAAACTTGTGTGTGCCACGCTGCTGGAGTTAATAATAATGTTGACATCGTTGTTCTCAATGTGTCCGTCCGTTGTCCGTCGTTCGTTGGGTGAGGGATGTTTTTCTGGTTGGTTCAAGCTTTTTTTTTATTCTTTTGTTTGACGTTACAGTGATGAGTGGTTGCAATGGAAAGCGTTTAAACAGTCCTTGATTAGGGAAAACCAAATTGAAAACTTGTTCATTGCCTTTCTCGTACACCAAAGTGTACTGAAAGGCTATATGTTCACTCATAAAATGAATTTTCGATAGAAGGCTCGGAGAGTCAAGTCACATATACATTCAACTCAGTTCGACGAATTGAGATGATGTCTGTGTGTATGTATGTCTGCGCACAAAAAAGGTCACTCAGTCTAAAATTCAAGATGGCGGATGTTTAACGGAGTTTAAGACTCTAAAACCATTCAATATTGGTATATTTGGTACGCGGAAGAAGTCTGGAGTCCAAAAATGGCTCATAAAATTACGACCAGTATTTCCAAGATGGCGGACTTAAATCCAAAATGGCGGCTCAACATTCAAGACACGAGAGAGGCGCCATCACCGCTAGGTAGATTAATTAGGTTTTTTTTTGTTTTGAAAACTAAAACTGATTCCAGGTTTATTTTGTAAAAGTGCCGAATAATGGAGATGACGGGTTAAATTTCCGCTCATTCCAGGTACTTTCAGAAATGAAAATTTACTAGAGTTTGTTCGGCATAGAGTAGAGTATCGTCGTGCACACCTCCCCCCCCCCCTCCCCCTATGAGAAGGAATCGCAGCGGAAATCCCAGGAGCAATCCATGCAAAACATTTGGAATATTCCCTAAAAAAATCTCTGAGAGAATTCTGGATGAAACTCTAAAAAAGCCCATGAAATAATCCCACAAGAAACTTGGGAAGGATTCCCGAGAATCTATGAAGGATTCCCGAAATGGTGCCATGAGAAATCATTGAAAGAATCGCAAATGAATTCACAGAAAGAATCCGTGGTGAAAATCCCGTATTAACGAGAACAACTCGTAACTGTTTTATATTTGCAGTATGCATCTTGGTTGCTCAGACATCGAAATGCAAAGTTAATTTTGCAGAAGCTACATTATTGTCACATGGTAGCTTCCGTGTAATATGCTCCTGAACTGTCAAATTCAGAAAGTTACATTCTTGACATTATTCTGTTACATCGAAACCAAAAGCCAAAACAAATGATCAATCCTCCAGCAACGAAGTCAATGTTTGGTTACCATCTAGGTTACCATGTATCATGTTACCGAATGCCGTTTCCAAATAACAACAGTGTAACTTTTTGTTGTTTCATTGTAAACACATATAAGACGCACAAAAACGTAGGATTACTTGGTCACAAATATGCAACCTAACTGTTATTGGTAGCTTGAGATCAACACTGCATGTCAAAAGTATTTAGTAATAAGTTATGTTTGTATGCTAAAACTTAACAAATACGATGTTTAGAACTTATGTTAAAATAACTCACGAAAAATCCGAACAACCTCCATTTTTGGGCGAATACTACCAAAAAATTGAGTACATCTTCTGCATACAGGAAAATGGCATGAACGGTGAAACTTTCCGGAGTAATCCACAAAGCGAGCTAATTGACTTTTTAAGGGATTTGATATGACTTTTCCAGCTCATTGTTACATCGATGATCAACCCCAAAAAGCAGTATTCAGATGTTTTTTTCAACCGAATGTCCTTGAATTACGACAGGCCCATGGTCAGGAATACGGCGTCGTCCTGAGTTATTAGCATATACTTAGTCTTTGCCAGGTTTAACGGAAGCATATTTTCGCTAAAATACTCCTTTAGCCGGTCCATATCTTCTCTTATTTCAGTAACAAATTTTGAAAACGACGTATAATCAATGCTACACCATTGATTATACGTCGTTTTCAAAATTTGATACTGATTTGTCCCAGAATATCAGCACAGACGTTTCCACGATATGATAATGATGTATCATCAGCAAAAAGACGCAGCTTTCCGTGCAGTTTCAGCTTACACAAATCGTTTATGTATAATAGGAACAGTATTGGCCATCCCATAACACTCGAGTTTTAGAATCAAAAGTTTGTAATTCACAGTATCGAACGCTTTCTTGCGGTCGATAAATAATCCTCCAAGTTGCCGTTTGTCCAAGGTGTCGTAGATTTCTTCAACGAGGTCGCAGGTAGCCGTAAGTGTGCTAGATTCCTTTCTGAAGCCATACTGGTGGCTGTATATGAAGCCAAAACGTGATATATACTCAACAATCCTCGACACTAAAAGTTTCTCCAAAACTTTATCGATGACTGACAATGTAGATATCGGCCTATAGTTGCTTAACTCTCTTGGATCGCCAAATTTGAAAACGGGAATTACTCGTGCAAGCTTCAGACAACTAGGATACTGACCGGTCTGAATGATCTCATTAAACACGCGATGTAATAGTTGTGCGAAGAACTCGTAATGAACTTTGACAAATTTCGTCGGTATTTTGTCAGGTCCTGCAGATTTGTTGACATCCAAATCGTTGATCAGCAACACAATCTCGTTAATCGTTGTAGGCCATAAGAAGATTGAAGATGGAGCAGTTGGTAGAGTGTTGAATCGATGAATGTCGCGATTGCTCGCAATATTGGAGGCTAAATCATTTCCAATATTACAAAAATACTCGTTGAAAGTGGAACATATCTGAAGCGGATCGGTGATGGTTTGTCCGTTCCTACGAATTTCTTTGGTGGATTTTTTCAAAGAACGTTTCCCAGAGATTTCATTTATCAGTTTCCAAGCCTTTTCTGTGGATTGTCGATGAGAATTCGAAGATAATATTCACGTTTGCACTCTGCTTTTTTCTTTTGCAAAATTTTCGACACATGCTTCAGGAGTTCGGAAGCCCTTACGTCTTTGGAGTTTGCACGCGATATCAACTGACTTTCTTTAATCCGTATTAGCTTCCACAGCTCAAGGATCATCCACGGACAGTTGCCTTTGAATTTTGCTTGACACGTCACTATTCTAGTGCATTCCGCAACATGTGATTTATAGCATTCAATCACATATTCTAATGTTTCGATACAGTCATTGTATGCGGTGGACTCATCATCGATTGACAAAACATATCATTAAAGCGGTTATGGTCTGTTATTTGTTTGGACAATATTATTTCGGAGCTGTGGCATTACATATCAAAAGAAGAAATTACGAGGCAATGATCACTCAAATCAGCAGAAACAGTATCATTCACAACTGCTTCGACTAGGGTATCTGTACATACTACGTGATCGAGAATATTATTGCTGGCTGGCCTAGTGGTGTTAGTATTCGTGATCAGCATATTATAAGAAGCTAGAAGACGTGTGTATTCTCTAACAACATTGTTACCAGTTAGGTTCGTAGGGATGTTTATGTCGCCAACAAGGATGCGCCTATGACCTTTTCATGTGCTCAAGTTCCAAAAATAATCGACGAACATCGAAACTAGGAGGTCTATAGACAGCATGCAAATCAAAAGGTATGCCCAAAGTTTTAAACTCGCAGTGTATGTGGTGAAAGTCATCTTGTGTTGTATTTGCACTGATTACCGCGATTAGCTCTGCACGAGTGAAAAGGTTTCTGCATGAAAAGGTTTCGACGAAGCCCTCGATTTTGTATAAGTGTATGCGATCAGCTGTGAGCCATATTTCACATATCACAATCGCATCAAAACTAAGGAACTCTCTAAGATCTCTTTTATAGAATCGAATTTAGATAATTCATTGATTCCACGGGCATTGATTTGCAAGTTTTTACAGTTTAGATGGCGAAGTGCATTTTTATTTGCTATCCAATCTCCAACACATCCATATACTCTGTTACAATCAAGGTTACAATACATTGAAAATTATAATACATGATACATGAACATGCACATCTAGAGTCGACGTATCGGGTTGGGTAGATCATCAGGTGAAGGCAAGTTAGCAGTGTGTTGTCGCTTGCTGCTCAATCTCTTCATCGTTTCCAAGTCGTGTTTGTTGCGGATCACCTTGACATTCGATGTTTCGGAGTACTAGAACCACGCCATTTCGTCCCGGCCACACGAATTTGAAGCCTAACTGGTCTTGAGCTTCCTTGGTACCGTTAAGCAACTGTATTCCGTACGAAGTTAACTCACCCCGAACCACTATTTTCCAATTTGGGTGGGTAGTTGAAGAATCGATAACAGTCGAGTGTAGTTCTTCTTCGATAGAAGTTCCTCTTTATGACACACATCTTTGAAGCACATTTCGATAGGAGCTGGCATGGTAGTGGTAGAGCTAGCCTCACGATTTTTTGGATACAAACGTTTGGCATCGACAACCTCACCGTGAGGCAACTGACATCGAACAGCAGTAGCTAAATTGTGCACAATCTGTTTGGGATAGGCAACTTTTTTTCTCCCACAAAAAAATTCAACATGCTGTAACTTTTAATAGAGTGCATCAAAAAATCTCAAATTTTGAATGTTTGTCAACCTATTATATGTGCATCATTGGTACAAATTTGGGTTCGATTGATTATTTTTTCGCGAAGTTAGAACCGTTCGGCTAAAACACTATTATTTAGACAACTCATTTTTGAACTGTCATATCTCGGAAACCAGTGAACCGAATTGAATGAATTTTTTAACGATTATCAACAATATATTGATACTTAATACGACGTCATAAAATGTAATATTTTCTCACGGCGAATTAAGTTATACCGGATTGGAATTTTTACCCATATAGAGGAAAATAAGTCAAATTTACAATACCACACAAAAATTACTGAATGTGTTCTTCCTTCAATCTAAATAGGCTCCAATATATCTGATTAGAGATAACTTGAGAACAGAAGTGGAAAATCGTTGGATATCAACACTAAAATTTATTGACATTGATGTAAAAAAAATACAATTTTCGAGAAAAATCGAAAAAGTGTCACTCCATGATTACCTTTTTCAACGTTTAAAAAGTACCTATGTTTTAATTGTTTGTGAAGCATTTACATATTGTTAGTGTACGTTCAAAATTTCATTAAATTCGGTTCACTGGTTTCCGAGATATGACACCTCAAAAATGAGTTATCTGAAAAATAGTGTTTTACGCGAACGGTTCTAACTTTGCGAATTATTAATCAATCGAGCCCAAATTTGTACCAATGATGCACACATAATGGGTTGACAAACAGTCAAAATTTGAGATTTTTTAATGCGCTAAAGTATAGCTTGTTGAAGGTTTTGTGAGAGAAAATAAAGTTGCCTATCCCAAACATTTTGGCCATCCCCTGTACATTGTATTCTTGTCCTCAATAGCTGGCATTCCAATAATAACTGCGTTTTGCGATATAGTAGATCGGTTTACTCGATCCAGCTCTAACTCAAGTTTCTCAACACGTTCTCCCATGGATTGTTGCTGTGAAGTGAGATTTTCGAAGTTTGTTTTTAGCGCTTTGTGATCCACTTTCATAGATTGCATGTCTTCGGGCAGCGTATCCAACTTTTCTGATAGAAAGGACTGGAATTTCTTCATCGACTCACCGACAGTGTTCCGAATCTCGTGCATTTCAGTTCGTGTCTCACGAACCTCCTTCAAGACAGCTTGCAGGTCTTTAAAGACCTGTGAATTGGTCTCATCGTTCGATCTTTTCCTTTGGTGCAGCTCACTACATTGCTTAGAATAGAAATAAGGTTGACTGCGAAGCTTCCGTACAGCTATTCCAAAGACATTCTTGCAGTCGTAATGCTCGCACTTGTGGCAGTAACCACATTCGATTACTTTCTTGACATCCTTCTCCTCCTTACGTGATTAGTTGTACCAGTTACAAAAAACTGACATAAATATGAGGGGATTAGAAGCAAAGGGGTGTAAGTGACAAAAACCCACTTTCGAGTAAATGACGTTTAAAGTTTTTCACCAATTTTACAAAAAAAATGTATGGAGCTTCAAAATCAACCCAATTTTCTACGATTTATTGTATTTTTTTAATCATCGTAGAAACTATCCTACACACTTAGTTCAGATTGCCGGGATATCAGCATTTTTCCATTATTTTGCCGAGATTTGCACAGCCGAGTAATCAGCAAACAACCATTTTGCTGAGATCTCAGCAATTTTGACAGTTCATTGCTGAGCTTCGGCAATCGTTTTGCTGAGAGTCAGCTAACAAATGTCACTTTTTGCTGGGATATCAGCTGATAGTTTTACTGAGCAGACGGCTGTGCGCGTTTTTGCCGAGCCCGCAAATCTGTTTTGAGTGTGTAAAAAAGTTCCTGAAAGCTTGAAATCCGAAGAATTTTTTGATATGCTCAGCTCAAAATCGACAAAATGGTCACTTACACCCCTTTGATTCTGGGCCCCTCATATATGTTTCAATTATGATTGTGGAGTAATAAGCAAACAAAATAGAAAAGAAAACTTATCAGAATTGACAAATGAATTGGCCTTACGAGCCTTATATCCTGCAGGACATGTTTCTCGTTCAAAAATCGTACAATAACTCAGTGCGATGCAGGGATGCCATATATACAGATTTATCTGTATTATACAGATTTTTGAACATCTATACAGATGTCGTTTATATGAAATACAGATTTTACATTCGTACAGGATACAGATTTTCCACCCAAATTTTGTATGGGATACAGATTTTTAAGCGAGTGATACAGATAATCATCCGGCATCGCTGGTGCGATGTGCAAATGTAAATGCTAAAATACTCAAATTTTGCAATTGCACGTGTTTTCCGCTAGTAAAATTAACAATTTCACCAGAAAAATATAATTGCCAGTCAATTTTATGACGGTGCACTGACGAAACACATTTCCATTTTACTTAAAAGACACTTTTTCCAATCGCCATTGCCATGTTTTTGATCCACCTTCTATCATTTTCCATAATTGGGATGACGAAACAAGCAATGTAACTATGAGTTTTTTTTTCTATTGCAGTGTAAACAAACTATATTACACATTGGTTACCATCGAATGTCTTATTAACGACGAACGACATGTTGCACAAAGGCTCCACCTCGGTGACATAGCTGTAGAAGTCGACGTTGCAGTAATTTAAAATCAACTTTAGAATTTATCGCGTAGAAATTACCATGATTTAGTTGTAACAAAGTGTGCTGCTTGGGTGATTTCAAAAGTATTCATGGAGTTTTCAAGAGATTGCAAGGGTATTTCACGGAGCTGCAGGAGGTTTCAGGGGCGTCCCAGGGTTATTTTAGGGGATTGCAGGGGTGTTTCAAGGATGCTCCAGGGGATTTCAGGGTTCAAGAGTTTTCAAGCGGTTCCAGGGGTTCCAGAAGCGTTTCAAGCATTTTCAAAGAGCAGACGAAATAGGCCTATCTGTCCGAAGATAAGCAAAATGGAGGAATTCAAAGGAATTTGCTCGTTCTTCTGTTGTTGTTTTTTTTTTGCAAAAGTCAAGTAATGCTGAAGTGTTTTTTTTTATTTCAACTATTGATTCAACTTTTCAAAGGGATTCAGGAGGTTCCAGGAAGACTTAAAGCGTAACAGTGGTTTTACAGGGGATTTCTAGGGCGTTGCAAGGGGTTTAAAGGATGTTCCATGGGGTTCCATGTGCGTTCCAGGAGGTGCTCCGGGGAATACAGAGGAGTTAGGGGAGTTACAAGGAGTATCAGCAGCGTTCAGGGGTGCTCCATGGTGTTTCATGGGCCTTACAGGGAGTTCCAAGGACATTTAAGGGGGGTTTCTATTGTTTTCAGGAGTGTTCTGAGGAATTTCTAGAGGTTTCAAAGTTAGTTCACGATGTTTCGTGGGTATTCCAAAAGGATTCAAGGGAGTTCCAGGGAATTTTAAGAAGTATCAGAGATGTTCCAGGAGGTTTCAGGTGTTTTCAAAAGGGAGATTGGGGCTTATTCAGCAGCGTGCAATTTCGACTCAATGATATACTTTCATAAAATGTTCATAAAATGTATAAATGGCACACGCTGCGGGTCTTTCTTCTCAACTCGGAAAAACTTTTCCTATCATCCTAGTACTCGGTAGCCTCCTCTCTCGGTCGCGTTGTTTGCGCTTCGACCGGAAAATAATCAGCGTCTCACTACTGCGTGGTAGTGTCTCAATGGTTACAGGTGCCGAATAATTGGATTTTAGTGGTCGAACTTGTCCTCTTCTTTCATAAAACATAGGTATTATGCTATAGGTGGCACCACTATTGAAAAAAAATATTTAATCTATTGGAGCCGGATCATTTCTTCGTTGCTGTCGCAACCTTGCTGGCACAGGATGCGTTTGTTGTACTCGATTACATTGTCGTGTTCATATGTATACACAGATCGAAAAAAGAGTGTAAAATTCGGTGACATATTATGCTCATAATTGGAGCGTGAGATGTCACAAAAGTTTACATGACATATCATGTATAAGTAATAAAATATCATGTAAATTTCCATTATATGTCATGTCATTCAGCATGACTCTGAGTGTTTACATGACATATAACACAAATTTACATGATATATCATATAGACCATCATAACAAACGCTTGAAATAGTACCACTCGACCCAATAAGTGTTACGCGATCATAGTTTCGATATAATAAAACTAAATTGTTGTACCGAGAATAAACCGGTGTTAAGTGTTCCGATTTGAGTGAAGACACAAATCCCCCTTCAACTATCCGGGAAGCAGTGACCTATCGAAGAATACAGTCCACTTATCATCGTACCGAACATTAGGTTTACTTACATGTCGTGTAAATCTCATTATTTTTTATCTGTGTATGTAAGCCCCTCCGGCTCAAAAGGTTAAATATTGTTATTGGCGTAATAAAGATTTTTAAGGACTAACAAATGAAACGGAAATCCAAGTGTTTCATTCCATTTCATATGTTTTCATCATATATTTCATCCATTTCATACATACTTATTTCAATAGCAGTCCCTCACAGATAAAATAATGAGATTTACACGTCATGTAAACTTCAGTTTAGTCATGTAAAGTTAATATTATGATGGTTTACATGATATATCATACAAGTTTGTGTTATATGTCATGTAAACACACAGAGTCATGCTGAATTACATGACATATAATGGAAGTTTACATGATATTTTATGACTTCTACATGAAATGTCATATAAACTTCTGTGATATTCCTCGCTCCAATCATCTGCACCATATGTCACAGAATTTTACAATCTTTTTTCGATCTGTGCTGGTATCAGGAACGTTCCAAAGAATTTCAGGGGTTTTTCTGAGCGTCTCAGAAGCGTTCCGGGGGATTTCAGTGGTTTTAGAGGTGTGTTCCAAGTGAGTTTCAAGAGTGTTCCAAGATGTTTCAGGGCGTTCCAGGGCGTTTCAAGAGGTTTCAGTGGTGTTCTAAGGGTTTTCAGTGCGTTCCAGAGGTATTCAAGGGATTTAAGGGCGTTCCAAGAGTAGTCCAGTGGATTTCAGGGGATTTCAGGAAGTTTCAGAAGGGACGCTTCGAAGGTCGTTAAGCACTTCAACCCTTCGAGGCCGAAAACCTGCGATGAAACCTAGTATAACAAGTCGCGTCAAGTACAAGACACTGAAGACGACCTTACAGATGAGGTCGAAATACGTATCTGTCAAAGGATGAAAATTCTTAGTGGAATTCAAAGGAACAGTACTTAACACGATTTTCATTTTTTTTTTATTTAATAACAAACGTTTTCGAGACAAGCGGGATTACGGCAGAAACAATCCAACCCAAAAAGGTTAAGAAGCGCTCCAAGGGCATTCAAGAGGTGTTCCAGAAGGTTTTAGGAAGTAGTAGGGATGTTGAAGTGAATTTCGTAAGATTTAGGGCCCTTACAGTGTGTTACAGATGGTTTCAAGAGGCTTTCAGGGAGGTCCTCTTTATCGAACTCAAAACCCTTCGGAAATCATCTTTTCTTGTCTTTATTAACGAGATTTTCAGCCCGGGCTAGTTCATCTCGGGACCCAGGCTTTACTTCCCTTCCGAAGGAAGAACCCACATTTTGTGAGTTTGTCGGGAGTGGGATTGGATCCCAGGTCCTCTGCGTAAGAGTCAAGTGTTCCAACCATCAAACCAGGTCCGCTCCACTCGAAAATCTTTTGAAATTCCCTGAGAAACCTTGAAACGCCTCTGATACATACCTGAAACACTCCTCGAAAGCTCTCTGGAACTCCCGAAAGCCCCTCTGAAACCCTTCTGAAACACCCATTAAACATAAAAATGAAAATCTGACATATTTGTAATAGATACATTAAAACTTCAACTACCGTCGTTCATTGGGCCTAGAGAGTAACATTGGTCCATGGATCTCACCGATTCAATATAAGTCAGAGAATCCGAAGGTGGATGCAGAGTATCTTAGAATTAGGTATTCTAGAAGTCTAACACACAATATGCATTTCCGTCGTATTCTAAACGTGAATATTGGTCCAATGACACCACGCATGACGGTACCAATGTGAACCGTTTAAATATTAGCGAGAAATAGTCTACATTTGGATGAGCATACTTAAGAATGCGTTCAACATTTAGGTTCCCGACTTTCGTTACAGATGTTTTAATTTATCTTAGCAAACGGAATTCAAATTCAATGGAAAGTGTAAGAAATTTTGTTTCCTGAACTATGAAAAGTAATGCTTTAAAGTCCAAGAAGATTGAGATTCGCTCATTGTAACAGTTTTTTAGAAGGTTCACAGCATTACCACTTTACTCGGGTAAACAGAATCGTAAATTTTATTGGTCAACTTCGAAACATCACTTGTTTTAAACCAAATTTTATTGTTTTGGTTTGTAGCAACTTCACCAAAATTTACGACCCAAACCCAAATAAAATCCCATTCAAATTCAGTCGCAAATTTATCTACCTGCCACACCGTCTCCGCCATCGCCACCACCATCAGGGATCCCAGCAAATCACAGATCCCTCGGAGCACTGCGTAGCTACCACTAGACACGACCACGTCGTCGTCCTCGCCATCCAGCACTCTCATAGGTATCATCTGGTCTGGGCCTGGCCGGGCATTGGCGTCATCACGTTTTTATCACCTTAGTCCGGGTAAAATTGTCCCCCAGGACCTTACCCTTTTAGCAGCCGCCAGCCAGCAACCGAAAGATAACACCATTTTTGAAGGGCGTCGGCCGCCGCGCCGTGTTCCTAGCTGGTGGCTGCGGACGTCGAACAGTAAAAGTTGTCACCTCTGGCTGATACATTTAGGGGGAGTGGAACTGACATGAGCTTGAGCTGATTGACCGCCCGTGGATGCTACTCCAGTTACGCCAGACCAGGTACACTATACTATATTAGTTTGGGAAGCCGAAGTACTCGCGGCTGTTTCGAGATCAAGGATAACAAATATTTATGATTGGAAAGGAATATTGAGACATTACCGGTATTTTTAGTGTAATGAACGTTGCATTACTCCATTGCAAATGAAGGGCAATTGAATATTGATTTTTCTACAGCTTTTCTTTTGTTTTCTCAGAAATTTTAGAGGAATTTCAGAAGGAAATCTAGGGCGATTCTTCGAAAAAAATTCCAGGATTCCCCAAATGAATTCAAGCAGCAATCCCAAGGGAATTACAGCAGGAATTTCCAAAGGAATTTCAGGATGAATCCCCTACGGAATTCGAGAAGGAATCTACGAAGGATTTCAAGCAGGAATCAACTAAAATATCAAGAAGAAATCTCTGAAGGAATTCCAGCAGAAATCCCAGAGAGAATACTAGGAGGAATTTCCGAAAGAATTCCATGAGGAATGCTCGAAAGAATTTCAGGAGGAATCCCATAAGGGGCTGTCCATAAACCACGTGGTCATGAGGGGGGGGGGGGTTCGGCCAATGGCCATTTTGTATGGACGAATAAAAAAAATTGTATGGACTAATGACCACGTGGGGGAGGGGGGGGGGTTGAGAAGTCCCAAAAAAATGACCACGTGGTTTATGGACAGCCCCTAAGGTATTCCAGCAGAAAACTCCGAAGGAATTCTAGGAACAATCCCGGAGGAATACTAGGAGGAATGTCCGAAGGAATTCCAAGAGAAATCTTCGACAGAACTCCAGGGGAAATTTTCGAAAGAATTCTAGGAAGAATCACCGAAGGAATTCCAGGAAGAAATCCTGCAGGAATTCTAGGAGGACTACCGATGGAATTCCAGCAAGAATCACCGAAGAAATGGAAGAGAAATCACCAAAGGAATTCCATGAAAAAATCCCGAAGGAATTCCAGGAGTATTCCCCGATCAGGAGAAATCCCCAAATGAGTTTTAGGAGAAATCCGCGAAAGAAGTCTAGAAAAAATCCCCGAAGAAATTTCAGGAGAAATTCCTGCAGGAGTTTCAGAGGTCACCTCCGAAGGAATTCCGGGAGGAATTTCCGAAGGAATTAAAAGCGGATTCCTCAAAAAGGAAACACTGAAGGAATTCTAAGCCGAATCTCCATAGGAAGTGGAGGAGGAATCTCCAAAGAAACTTAAGAAGGAATCCTCCAAGAAACTCCAGGAAGAATCTTCGAATACAAGGAGAAATTTCCAAAGGAATTCTAGGAGAAATTACCGAAGAAATTCAAGAAGGAAATCCCGAAGGAATTCCGAGAGGAATGATTCCATGAGGACTTTTTGAAGAATGAAAGGAAGAATCTCCGAAAAAAAAATCTAAGAGGAATTACCAGAGGAATTCCAGAAGTAAACCTCGAAAGAATTCCAGAAGGAAACCTCGAAGGAATTCCAGGAGGAATCCACGACGGAATAATAAGAGGAATTCTCGAAAAAAAAACCAGGAGGATTTGATGAAGGAAGTCCAGGAGGACTTTCCAAAGAAATTCCAAATTTTTTTGAAGGGGAACCATCGAAAAATATCCAATAGGAATCCTCGTAGGAATTCCATGAGAAAACTCTGAAATAATTCTAGGAGGAGTTCCCGTAGGAATTACAAGAGGAAACCCCGAAAGAATTCCAGGAGAAATCTCCGAAAAAAATCGATGAGGAATTCCTAGAATTTCAGGAGGTATCCGCGACGAAATATCAGGAGGAATCCTCAAAAAAATTTCAGGATAAATCCCCGAAGGAACTCTAGAAGGAATCCCCGAGGGAATTTAAGGAGGAATCTTCGAATTAATTCCAGGAAGGAGCCCTAAAGGAATTCCAGGAAGAATCCCCGAAGGAAGTTCAGGAGAAATCCCTGAAGGAGGTCCAGCAGGAGAAATCCACGTTAGAATATCAGGAGAAAGCCCCGAAAGAATTTCAGGAGGAACCCATGAAGGATGTCTAGGTGGAATACCCGAAGGAATTCCAAAATGAATCTCTAAATGAAGTGCAGGAGAAATCCTTGGAGGAATTCCATGACGAATCCAGGTGGAATCTCTGAAAGATTTCTAAGAGGAACCACCAAAGAATTTGACGGAATATAGAAAGGAATCCTCGGAAAAAATTCAGGAGGAATCCTCAAAGGAAGTCTAGGAGGAAACCCCGAATGAAAATCTAGGAAGAATCTCCGGAGGAACTCCAACAGGAATCCCCGAAAGAATTCCAGGAAAAAGCCAGGAGGAATCGCCGAAGGAAGTCCAGGGGAACCCCTGAAGGAAGTCTAGGAGGAATTCCCGAAGAAATTACAAGAAAAATCCCTGCAGGGATTTCCCCAGGGAAATCCTCGATGGAATTCCGGTAGGACTATCCACAGGATCTTCAGGCGGAATCCTGGAAGGATTTTCAGCGGATCTTTCCGGGTAGGGGGAAGGATTTGCAGGAGGTATTCTCTAAAGAATTCCAGAAGGAAATCCTTGAGGAATTCTTGTAGAAATTACATGAAAGATCCCTCAAAAAATACGCTTGATTATAATACTAAGGGAATTATTGAAGGAACTCCCAAAAGATACCCTGAAGAAACTCCAGTAGGAATTCCTGAATGAGCTTCTGGAGAAATCTCTGATGTAACTCCTGAAAGCATCCGTGAGTCTTCTTGAAAAAATCTCAATCTCAATCTACTATCTGGAAGAACCCCAGGAGCGATCCCTGGAAGAACTTCTGGAAGAATTCCTTAAGGTACTTCTCGAACTATCCCCTAAGGATATCCTGAAGATATCTTGAAAGGAACACTTATATAGGAATCGCTCAATAAACTTCTGGGGTAATCCCTGAGTTGTCCTGGTGGTATCCTTGCATCTTCGTATAAGATTCTCTGAAGGAACTTCTGTAGGAATCCCTGAAGAAATTCAGCAGGAATCTCTGAAGAAACATCTGCAAGAATCCCTGAAACTCCTAAAGGAATCTATGATGGAACTCCTGGAAAGAAGTGGTGTTGGAATTTCTAATGGTACTTCAGAAGGAATCCCCACAGGAACTACTAGACTAATTTCTAAAGACCTCCTGCAGCAATTCCTGAAGAAACTTCTCACTTGATTCTTTATGAATCCTCCTGAAAAAATATTCAAAAGGACTTCTGGAAGGATACCTGAACGAACTCACGTTGAAATAGCTTAGGGAACTTCCGAAGGAATTCCTAATGAACACATGGAGGCATCCCCGAATCCTCCTGGAGCTATTAGGAAGACCCCTGAGCGGACTGGAAGGATCACCGAAGAAACTTTTGGAGCAATCCTTGAAGAACTTCTGAAAGAATCTGTGGATTTTTTTCTTGAGGAATCCCGAAGTAATTCCAAGAGGAATCCCCGAAGGAATTTCAGGAGGGATTATTGAACAAATTCCAGGAATTTCTTCTGGATCTCCTGGAGGAATCTCTGAGGAATCTCCTGGACTAGATTCTGGAGAAACTCCTATAGGAATTCCTGAAGGAACTCTCAGACTAATCTATGAGAGTTCCTGAAGGATCTTCTGGATGAATCTCTGGAAGATACTCGTGTCGAGATCTTTCTGAGAGATCTTCTGAAAAAAAGAACATCCTGGAGGCACCTGAAGATTTTTGTGGAGGAATCCTTTTGGAAGATTCTCTGAAGAAGCTTCTGGAGAGATGTGAATGTGTTTTCTATTAATTGAGAAATCAATTATAGCGCATTTAGTTCGCCACTGGACTATCGCACTAGTTTTCACGAGTGCGAAAACGCAAATAAAAGTGCGCGATGGCATCATATTAACTCGGTGTCTTCAGAGCACTTATTCAGCATAGATTGAAGAAATAGTGCGCCGAAGACATCAACTTGATTTGATGCTATCGCGCACTTTTATTTACGTTTTCGCACTTATGAAGACTGAGTGCGCAGGCCAGTGGTGAACTAAATGCGATATATTGTAATCAAACTCTTATGGTAGTGATCGTGACATTTTTTATCTCAACTTTATAAAAACTTAATTTTGTTCGTGCACTGATCACCGGCGCGAAAAATGAAAATCGGCGGCATGACAAACAGCGGCATATGGCGCGCCGCCGATGCATCGGTCGGCGTCGGCGTGGGACAAAAAGTGTCGGCGGTGGCGGCGTGGCGCGGCGGCGCACAGGTCTACCCGGGACCTTCTGCATATGAATCAGAAGTACATAGTAGCCACTAGACCACCAAGCCCGTTAAATTTAGGATGAGTAGAACAGACATGAACTTTTAAATTAATTTGGAACTGGTTGAACTGACTTTAAAAAAAAACCAAATCTGTCTTAAGCTTAGATTCGTGTTTTGAAGAACCTTTTCCCTTTTGAATTTTAGAAAAAATAGAAGAGAAAATTTATGTAAGTATAGAATGAATACTACAAGTAGTATGAAACGAGCTCACCAATTTTTCTGAAACCGTCCACCGTCAACGTCCACCATGGCACACAACGTAACACAGGAACGAACGAACGAAGTCGAACAGGTAACCGCGCTTGTTATTGGTCCGTCTACCCTGTGCAGGTTTGACGCCGGGTTAAAAATGATTTTGGGGATTCCGGTCACCAGGCATGTAACACCACTACACATTGCTGCGATGCGATGGTGGCAGAGGCGGTGCTTGTGACAGAGATTCGTGAACAGAAGTCAACTTTTTTCATGAACAAATGATTGTGACGCGGCGCCAACGCCCGGCACAAGGGGACCAAGGTTGTAAATGGGAAAAACGTTTTTACAGCAATGTCGCTTGTGAGTGGGGGTTACAACATTTTCGATGTAACAGATGGGGTTTTGCGGACGAGGTGAGAAGGCGCTCAGGTGCGATTACTGTTGAATGATATAAAATGGCGTGAGTGCTGTAATGGGTTTTGGGTTCTAATCGTATGAAACATGAAAATGTGAATGTTGGTACACGTATTTTTATTTAACAACGACGAAAACTGAAGTGAATTTCAATGAAGCATACTGGTTTAATAAGCTTACATTCTTAGAAATTGTTCATACCATATCTTCTACTCTAGTGAAATAGAATCTTTTTCTCGGTATACCTCAACATATTGCTCAACACCACACTGCTCATGACCTTCCCATGCAGCAAAAATAGATCCGGATGCCAAACAACCCATACGTAATTCACCCATAGTTTGGCAAAACCAAATGCAAATTGCATGTTCTATTTCAGAACACGATGAGAGGGTGATACAATCGCAAACTACGTAATTTGACTGCCAATCCCATTATCTACCATTCTGAATCAAGAAACGGAAACCGGTTCGTCATGATGCAGACAGAAAGGACTCCCTGCCAGATAACGTCCTAAAAGCAATGCTCTCCAACTATCCGATATCAATTATAATGAAGGAGTAAACTGAAACCGAGAACCGAGAAGAATCCATCAGCCGGTCGAGTAGCCCATAGTCCTACATCCCTTCCAGCATTATCAGGCGACTGCAGCATTTGGGTTTCAGTAAGGCTTTTACCCGTCACTAACCACCAGTCAGCCAGCCTGTCAGCCAGCGGGAACAATCAATTTTGCGAGGGGGAACCGTTGTTGCATTGTGGGGACACAACAGCATGACTTCTCCATAATTAGTTTAATTCCCATCTTTCCACGTAACGATACGGAACCCATCGTTACTGACGGGTCGGGTCGTATTGCATCCTGGCTGCAGCTCCCTCTAGGCACTTACTGTGACCTATCTTTTGCCAGCGTGCTCAGGAGACCTGTTCAGATTTCATTCCTTCTTTTTAGCAACTTAAGCTAAAATCTCCCGAGGAAATCCCTGAAAGGATTCCAGAAGAAATCTCTGGAAGAATTGCTGAGGGAATCCCTGGAGGGATTCCTGAAGAAATCCCTGGAGGGATCCCTGACGAAATCCCTGGAGGGATTCCGGAGGAAATCCCTGGAGGGATTCCGGAGGAAATCCCTGGAGGGATTCCGGAGGAAATCCCTGGAGGGATTCCGGAGGAAATCCCTGGAGGGATTCCGGAGGAAATCCCTGGAGGGATTCCGGAGGAAATCCCTGGAGGGATTCCGGAGGAAATCCCTGGAGGGATTCCGGAGGAAATCCCTGGAGGGATTCCGGAGGAAATCCCTGGAGGGATTCCGGAGGAAATCCCTGGAGGGATTCCGGAGGAAATCCCTGGAGGGATTCCGGAGGAAATCCCTGGAGGGATTCCGGAGGAAATCCCTGGAGGGATTCCGGAGGAAATCCCTGGAGGGATTCCGGAGGAAATCCCTGGAGGGATTCCGGAGGAAATCCCTGGAGGGATTCCGGAGGAAATCCCTGGAGGGATTCCGGAGGAAATCCCTGGAGGGATTCCGGAGGAAATCCCTGGAGGGATTCCGGAGGAAATCCCTGGAGGGATTCCGGAGGAAATCCCTGGAGGGATTCCGGAGGAAATCCCTGGAGGGATTCCGGAGGAAATCCCTGGAGGGATTCCGGAGGAAATCCCTGGAGGGATTCCGGAGAAAATCCCTGGAGGGATTCCGGAGGAAATCCCTGGAGGGATTCCGGAGGAAATCCCTGGAGGGATTCCGGAGGAAATCCCTGGAGGGATTCCGGAGGAAATCCCTGGAGGGATTCCGGAGGAAATCCCTGGAGGGATTCCGGAGGAAATCCCTGGAGGGATTCCGGAGGAAATCCCTGGAGGGATTCCGGAGGAAATCCCTGGAGGGATTCCGGAGGAAATCCCTGGAGGGATTCCGGAGGAAATCCCTGGAGGGATTCCGGAGGAAATCCCTGGAGGGATTCCGGAGGAAATCCCTGGAGGGATTCCGGAGGAAATCCCTGGAGGGATTCCGGAGGAAATCCCTGGAGGGATTCCGGAGGAAATCCCTGGAGGGATTCCGGAGGAAATCCCTGGAGGGATTCCGGAGGAAATCCCTGGAGGGATTCCGGAGGAAATCCCTGGAGGGATTCCGGAGGAAATCCCTGGAGGGATTCCGGAGGAAATCCCTGGAGGGATTCCGGAGGAAATCCCTGGAGGGATTCCGGAGGAAATCCCTGGAGGGATTCCGGAGGAAATCCCTGGAGGGATTCCGGAGGAAATCCCTGGAGGGATTCCGGAGGAAATCCCTGGAGGGATTCCGGAGGAAATCCCTGGAGGGATTCCGGAGGAAATCCCTGGAGGGATTCCGGAGGAAATCCCTGGAGGGATTCCGGAGGAAATCCCTGGAGGGATTCCGGAGGAAATCCCTGGAGGGATTCCGGAGGAAATCCCTGGAGGGATTCCGGAGGAAATCCCTGGAGGGATTCCGGAGGAAATCCCTGGAGGGATTCCGGAGGAAATCCCTGGAGGGATTCCGGAGGAAATCCCTGGAGGGATTCCGGAGGAAATCCCTGGAGGGATTCCGGAGGAAATCCCTGGAGGGATTCCGGAGGAAATCCCTGGAGGGATTCCGGAGGAAATCCCTGGAGGGATTCCGGAGGAAATCCCTGGAGGGATTCCGGAGGAAATCCCTGGAGGGATTCCGGAGGAAATCCCTGGAGGGATTCCGGAGGAAATCCCTGGAGGGATTCCGGAGGAAATCCCTGGAGGGATTCCGGAGGAAATCCCTGGAGGGATTCCGGAGGAAATCCCTGGAGGGATTCCGGAGGAAATATCTGGTGAGATTGAAGAATACCATGAAGGGATTCCTGAAGAAATCCCAGGTGGGATTCCTGAGGAAATTCCAGGAGGGATTCCTGAAAAAATCCCTGGAGGGATTCCTGAAGAAATCCCTGGACGGATTCCTGAAGAACATATCTCAAAGTGAACAGGTCTAAAACACTACCCCATCGTTACATACGAGGAGGGGGAGAACCAGGATAAAATTGAACCATCAAAGGGAAATTGCTTCTACTTCAATTGAATTGTGTAATAAACCTGACCAAAGACGACCGGGGGAAAAAGTCCCTGAGGAAGATAAGGAGGCGAGGCAAGGTCATCAATTGATTTGTGGGTTTACTCTTCGACGTCGTCGTCGTCTACGTCATCCTCTCTGCATCAGAAACCCTTTCGATCGTATCAAAATTGCAATCATAAAGCACCCAGTAGTAGGAGAAAGAATGCAGAGCATAATGGAGCTCTGGATAGGGTTGCAATGCAAACCGAGTTCACTGCAAGTGGCGGAAACCGTGATGATGGAGAGTTACTATCTACACGATGATTGTCTTGATAGATTGTCGTTTCGTCAGGGTTGAATGCATTTTATCATTATTAGGAGTGAGCAGCTACTACTGGATCGGAAATGGAATGCATTATAGATTGCTGTGCTTGTGGGAGACGATGTGCTTTGCACTTTGTGAATAGAGATATTTTCCACAACTTTACTGAAGATATAAATACGCTTTCTGCACTTATTTATATCTCTCATCTGGTAACCGTAAAGGTATGGTAATGGTATGGTAATGATATGGTAATGGATTGGTTATGGTATGGTTATGATATGGTAATGCTATGGTAATGCTATGCTAATGATATGGTAATGTTATGGTAATGTTATGGTAATGGTATGGTTATGGTATGGTTATGGTATGGTATGGTAATGGTAATGGTATGGTTATGGTATGGTTATGGTATGGTTATGGTATAGTCTCTCTCTCTCTTCTTGGCGTAACGTCCTCATTGGGACAAAGCCTGCTTCTCAGCTTAGTGTTCTATGAGCACTTCCACAGTTATTAACTGAGAGCTTCCTCTGCCAATGACCATTTTGCATGCGTATATCGTATGGCAGGCACGAAGATACTCTATGCCCAAGGAAGTCAAGGAAATTTCCTTTACGAAAAGATCCTGGACCGACCGGGAATCGAACCCGTCACCCTCAGCATTGTCATGCTGAATACCCGTGCGTTTACCGCCTCGGCTATATGGGCCCTATAATGGTTATGGTATGGTATGGTAATGATATGGTAATGTTATGGTTATCAATCCGGAAATGACGCTGACGTACTTATTGTACCCGATGACTACATGCTTTCCCAATGCAAGCATGGTGAGTCCGGTACAATATCAAGCATTGTATTGAAATATATTCGCCTTATCAGGTATCTAATGGGAATTATATAATCAGAAATTAGCTTTGACGATTTAATTGGTAAAGTTGTTTTGAACTTTTACTTTTATTGATATTTGGCTGCCATTTATCCTACAAGCACTACCCACCGGTTCTCAGGATTAAGGAAAATCCCACACACGTCACAGCTTCCGCCGTCAACTCGCCTTATCCATCATCTTTGGCGGTTTCCCGAACCACCAACTCACAGGAAGCACATTGTTCGGATGAGATTCAAATGGCATTATTCCTTCAAGGCGTGATGCTAATACTTGGGAACTATGGATGAGATTTGAACTCATTGTTGTAAGACAGCGCACGTGTTGCATTCGCATTCGTCTACCCACCGAAGATTCATTTCATCCGGATGTGCTCGGTATCTTCCGGCTAAATGTGTGATTATCCAATACGGAGAATCAAATAATGGTGGGAGATTTACGTCTGTCTGATGCCTGCTGAAGAACAGTTGATCTGATCGCTCTCTGTTGTGGATACGAAAGGCTGCTGTTGAGCCGTTTAGCGTGCTTTCCGAGAATACAACTCAAGTGGCTGCCATATTTCAGAGTTGAACTCGGAGTCTAGCTAATAACATCTGTAGGTGGGGAATCAAACCACAGTGCATCTCTGTGTACTCTATCAGTCCCAAATCTAATCGTGCACCATTTCAAATGAGCACCTCTAAACGGAGAAGGACCTCATAATCACAGGTTAAGCTTTCAAGAGCAACTGGGCAGCCCAACTAGAAACCATGCATTGTCTGACTATGGTAGCCACTTTGATGCACACATAAAACTCCAAAGTCTTGAATAGATCAGGGTCATCAGCAGATTGCTTTCTCAAAAACAGTTCTCCTATTATTAAACAGATTAATGCAAAGAGTGGCAGAGGTTAGCAAAATTCGCACAAAATATAAAAATGGTGAAGAATAAAAAAAAAGATAACTAGAAAAAATAAGCAACAATTTGTAATAAGAGAGGTAGTGAAATGAAACATAAAAGTTGACTTAGTTTGAGGAAAAGGAGAAGGAATCAGAAGAACGAAATAATTTCATAAAATAGTTTCTGAAGTCGCAAAACGCTCTTGCCCTATTCAAACAGAGCAGCAACTGGCTTGCGGATTCCGGAATTCCTTGGCAGCTCCTGGATTTGGACCCCATCTGCGAAATGGAAATCAGCAGGCGGATGCTTCCAACGTTCAAACCATTCATTCAACTGCTGACTGCACCTATGTATAGTACATTGCCAGCTGGCAGCTAACTACGAAGGGTTTTGGTTTTGGCTTGGTAGTTGATTCCATATTTGCAAACAATTGCCGGTGCACAACAATCACACAGCGTGCGATGCTGGATGGAGAAGGCAGATTTGGGGATTTTACCGCTAGTTAGTGGAGAGTTGCATCATCAGCATTGTCATCATTAGCATCGCCCTCATCGCCGTTTCGATTGTCCTTGTTATAATTTCGTTTGAATTCGACGGAGTCGAGTTAGCTTCGCTGACTGTGAAACTCTCTACGGAATAATTGGCTTACCTGCAGATTGTGGAGGATGAGTTTCAACAATAACAGTCGAAAATTGGGAAATACATGGGTGTTATTCACAGCGAAAGCAGACTAGAATAACTAGAGCTCCGTGGTTGGTTAACCAAAGTTCTACAAAAATAAATCATAGAAAAAGACAACCGAGAGGAATTCCTGGAGGAACTTCCGGAGGAATTCCTGGAGGAACTTCCGGAGGAATTCCTGGAGGAACTTCCGGAGGAATTCCTGGAGGAACTTCCGGAGGAATTCCTGGAGGAACTTCCGGAGGAATTCCTGGAGGAACTTCCGGAGGAATTCCTGGAGGAACTTCCGGAGGAATTCCTGGAGGAACTTCCGGAGGAATTCCTGGAGGAACTTCCGGAGGAATTCCTGGAGGAACTTCCGGAGGAATTCCTGGAGGAACTTCCGGAGGAATTCCTGGAGGAACTTCCGGAGGAATTCCTGGAGGAACTTCCGGAGGAATTCCTGGAGGAACTTCCGGAGGAATTCCTGGAGGAACTTCCGGAGGAATTCCTGGAGGAACTTCCGGAGGAATTCCTGGAGGAACTTCCGGAGGAATTCCTGGAGGAACTTCCGGAGGAATTCCTGGAGGAACTTCCGGAGGAATTCCTGGAGGAACTTCCGGAGGAATTCCTGGAGGAACTTCCGGAGGAATTCCTGGAGGAACTTCCGGAGGAATTCCTGGAGGAACTTCCGGAGGAATTCCTGGAGGAACTTCCGGAGGAATTCCTGGAGGAACTTCCGGAGGAATTCCTGGAGGAACTTCCGGAGGAATTCCTGGAGGAACTTCCGGAGGAATTCCTGGAGGAACTTCCGGAGGAATTCCTGGAGGAACTTCCGGAGGAATTCCTGGAGGAACTTCCGGAGGAATTCCTGGAGGAACTTCCGGAGGAATTCCTGGAGGAACTTCCGGAGGAATTCCTGGAGGAACTTCCGGAGGAATTCCTGGAGGAACTTCCGGAGGAATTCCTGGAGGAATCTCCGGAGGAATTCCTGGAGAAACTTCCGGAGGAATTCCTGGAGAAACTTCCGGAGGAATTCCTGGAGAAACTTCCGGAGGAATTCCTGGAGGAACTTCCGGAGGAATTCCTGGAGGAACTTCCGGAGGAATTCCTGGAGGAACTTCCGGAGGAATTCCTGGAGGAACTTCCGGAGGAATTCCTGGAGGAACTTCCGGAGGAATTCCTGGAGGAACTTCCGGAGGAATTCCTGGAGGAACTTCCGGAGGAATTCCTGGAGGAACTTCCGGAGGAATTCCTGGAGGAACTTCCGGAGGAATTCCTGGAGGAACTTCCGGAGGAATTCCTGGAGGAACTTCCGGAGGAATTCCTGGAGGAACTTCCGGAGGAATTCCTGGAGGAACTTCCGGAGGAATTCCTGGAGGAACTTCCGGAGGAATTCCTGGAGGAACTTCCGGAGGAATTCCTGGAGGAACTTCCGGAGGAATTCCTGGAGGAACTTCCGGAGGAATTCCTGGAGGAACTTCCGGAGGAATTCCTGGAGGAACTTCCGGAGGAATTCCTGGAGGAACTTCCGGAGGAATTCCTGGAGGAACTTCCGGAGGAATTCCTGGAGGAACTTCCGGAGGAATTCCTGGAGGAACTTCCGGAGGAATTCCTGGAGGAACTTCCGGAGGAATTCCTGGAGGAACTTCCGGAGGAATTCCTGGAGGAACTTCCGGAGGAATTCCTGGAGGAACTTCCGGAGGAATTCCTGGAGGAACTTCCGGAGGAATTCCTGGAGGAACTTCCGGAGGAATTCCTGGAGGAACTTCCGGAGGAATTCCTGGAGGAACTTCCGGAGGAATTCCTGGAGGAACTTCCGGAGGAATTCCTGGAGGAACTTCCGGAGGAATTCCTGGAGGAACTTCCGGAGGAATTCCTGGAGGAACTTCCGGAGGAATTCCTGGAGGAACTTCCGGAGGAATTCCTGGAGGAACTTCCGGAGGAATTCCTGGAGGAACTTCCGGAGGAATTCCTGGAGGAACTTCCGGAGGAATTCCTGGAGGAATTCCTGGAAGAACTTCCGGAGGAATTCCTGGAGGAACTTCCGGAGGAATTCCTGGAGGATCTTCCGGAGGAATTCCTGGAGGAACATCCGGAGGAATGCCTGGAGGAACTTCCAGAGAAATTTCGGGAAGAATTCCTGAAGGAATTTCGGGAGGGATTCCTGAAGGAATTTCGGGAGGGATTCCTGAAGGAACATCCGGTCAAATTCTTTGCAAAGCAAAGCAAAGGCGAAGCAAAGGCAAAGCAAAGGCAAAGCAAAGGCAAAGCAGAGGCAAAGCAAAGGCAAAGCAAAGGCAAAGCAAAGGCAAAGCAAAGGCAAAGCAAAAGCAAAGCAAAGGCAAAGCAAAGGCAAAGCAGTGAACAAACTCTTCAAGTTTGTAAGAAAGAGATGCTTGGTTTCCTCTGTTTGAAAGCTGACCAGTTAGCGTGAAAACTTGAAAATGCTCCTCCATATGAGTTGAGTAGAATAACCTCGGCAATAGCTTCTTTTAAAGCTGAAATGCACCGGATATACTTATTCATAGGCGCAGGCACTTATAAACCCAACCTTCCTTCTATGTATTACCACTCGTGTGACCACAGACCGCAGACCGATCACTCCAGAGAGTGCCATTCAATGTCAAAGCCGCTGCGCCGCCGGGAGTTTCATTGTCATTTGAAATGTCAAGCTTTACAATTTCTGCGAGCTTGAGCGATATCTTGATCTTCCCGACGAGACGACGATAACGGATGATAACGAACGGACGGGATGAATGGGAGGGTGGTGGAATGAGCGCTCCTCCTGCATGGATCATCACGACCACCACCGTCGTCGTGATGCACAACACATGACACGACGACTGACAACTGCAGGGGGAGTGATTCCATTTGGGCGACAATGGGAGCAACGGAGATGTTTATGCTCTCTTCCAGTCAATTGAGCCCTCGCGCGATGCACTCCACCGTCTACGATGCGATGATTGCAATTGCTTCACATCGTGATTGACAGCGGCACTGAGATGCTGAGACATTACTGCCTGGTTCGTTGCATTAGCCTTGGGGCACATTCGCCCCCACGATGATGCGATGATGGTCTTATATGTACACTCCCGTTCAAAAGTTTGGGGTCACCCCCTCAAAAACATGTCATTTTTTTTTAGGCCCATATCTCCGCCAATTTGCGTCCGATTTCAAAACCCTAGGTTTCATTCAAAAGACAATAAGTCAAAGAAACTTTGAACATGATTTAAAAGAAACTTTTTCAAAACAAATTGTATGTAAACTTAACCCAAAGTTGCCAAATTTTCTAAAAAATGAATATAAACTTACGGCAGTGTCGCTGGAAGTTGGGTCGACCAAATTTTAAGATGAGAGCGGTAATATGACCTATTTTCTATTAGCTTTCAACTGCTTTTTACAGAACTTAGCCAAAAAATCTAGAAAAAAAGTTATTAAGTAAATTAATCCTTGATGTCATCGACCAAAAGTTTGGGTTAACCCTCAATATGCTGTATCGGCCAAAAGTTTGGGGTCACTATCGTAAAACACGGAAAAGTGATTTGTTGATATCTTTATCATCTTTCATTCAATTTTAATTCTTCAAAATGAATGATACTTACTGCATAGACATTGAACCACACATATTTGTTGAAATTTACATACTAAAACTTAACGTTAAGTTGCCTCATTTTTTGAAGCGTGGTAAAATGTGCTAACTTTACATAATATTTTTATATACAAAAATCGTTAAATACGTTAAGTTGAAGACATCAAACGTGAATTTAGTTAATTATCTTTGAAATGAGCCAAAAATAATTAAAATTGAACTATAGATGACGAAGATATTACCAAATCACTTTTCCATGTTTAACGAAAGTGACCCCAAACTTTTGGCCGATACATCATATTGAGGGTTAACCCAAACTTTTGGTCGACGACATCAAGGATTAATTTACTTAATAACTTTTTTTCTAGATTTTTTAGCTAAGTTCTGTAAAAAGCAGTTGAAAGCTAATAGAAAATGGGTCATATTACAGCTCTCATCTTAAAATTTGGTCGACCCAACTTCCAGCGACACTGCCGTAAGTTTATATTCATTTTTTAGAAACTTTGGGTTAAGTTAACATACAAATTTTTTTGAAAAAGTTTCTTTTAAATCATGTTCAAAGTTTCTTTGACTTATTATCTTTTGAATGAAACCTAGGGTTTTGAAATCGGACGCAAATTGGCGGAGATATGGGCCTAAAAAAATGACATGTTTTTGAGGGGGTGACCCCAAACTTTTGAACGGGAGTGTATGTTATACTCTTACATATGTAGGTTATGCGAAATGCATGGAGTTAATTATCACCTCTCAGCAATGAGCTCTGGACTGGATGTGATCGATCAATTACCACGTCGTCGGAGGAGGGGACGGAGTCGATGGGTTCGGTAATTGATTTTAAATTAAATTTTCGCAACAGGCGACATTTGACAGGGTGCATGCTATTGAAAGATCGGTTATCGTGAGCCTTGTTCTATTCCCGGCGTGAGATGCCCAGGCCCACTGATGGGCAATTTTCTTTTAGTAATTTTGCGCAGTAGACTCTTCGCTTCAAACAACTGATGCATATAATGACAAGATCCACTTGTCGTGATATTTTTCAAGAAACAGCCACAGTTGACTTTGAAAAGCGTTATGACCAGTCTTCACTTTCCGTGAACTATCATTCATTTTGAGACCAAATTGACTCACATTCAACTGCCAATCATCATGAATACTATCTGCTCATTTAGTATTCTCAGTCTCGGTCTGTTATGTTTGTTGTATGGATGATAGAATTATAAGGTCACTTCAACAGGACGATATCGTCGCAGCCGACTGAACTCAATGCTCAATCCTAAGAGTATTGCCTATGTTAAAAAGAAATGCACCAATGAATCATCCACTTCATGCATTCTTCATTCTTCCAACAATTCACTCAGGCAAGAACCGATAATAATTCATAACGACTCCAGCATCCACCCGATAGGAATCACTGCGTTATGTGTCTTATGATTCGCGGAACCTCAGATCATCCATAAGAAAAAGCATATGTATCGCAATAAAAAATTAATTCCCAATCCATTCCACCCGGCCACCGCACCGTACCACAGTGTGGGATTATCGGCATTACCATCTGTCTTCCCCGGGAGCGCCTCCACAGCGCCGAACCCTGAGAAGACGAAAAGAAACGACACAATTCTGAATCGAATCAAACTTCCGCGTACATAAATCGTATGATTTATGTACGCGACTGATTGGCAGACTATTCGGTGCTCCCATATGATACACTACTCCCAAGTAATATTTGTAGATCAAGTAGATTCGTGAGTGTTATAAATACCATATTGAAGACAAAATTAAATCATTTGGTTTTATGACGGTTCTCAAAACCTCTTTAACCCTCGAAACCGGAATATTTCCAAGCGTTATTATAGAGTTTTTGTACGTATTTCTGTGGTTTTGGTGCTCAACAGCATTAAAAAGGTAGAGTATTGTTTATGGATATCCTAGGTCATCCAAACTGTTCTTGAGCTTAGATCCTAAAGTCTACGGATCTATCAGTAACTTTTTTCATTATACAAAGCTACGGTTTGTATTCTATCATGTCCAGTAAGTCTTCTAAATGTTCAATTGACAGTTTCAGATCATTCGGGATGTCCTGTCCTAGGTCATCCAAACTGTTCTTGAGTTTAGATCCTAAGGCCTACGGGTCTAACGGTAACTTCTATCATTATACAAAAAAAAACGATTTTTATTTTATCATTTCCTGTAAATAAATGTTCAGAAAGTTCAATAGACACTACCAGATCGTTCAAGATATCCTAGGTCATCCAAATTGTTTCTGAGTTTAGATTCTAAAGTCTACGGGTGTAACAGTAACTTTTTTCATTATACAAAGCCACGACTTGCACTCTATCATGTCCAATATGTCTTCTAAAAGTTCAAGTATAACATCTGTTGGGAAATCCTAGGTCATCCAAACCGTTCTTGAGTTTGCATCCCAATGTCTACGGGTGCAACGGTAACTTTTATCATTATACAAAGCTATAATATGTAATCTATTCATAATAAATATCAATTGACATTTTCCGAAGGTAGTCCATGACATTTACCTTATACATTCGAAAAAGAGTGTTTTCCGTGATGTTCTTGTAGTGGTCTAGCCGTACAAGTTTTTCATTTGCCATATTCTCAGTTTCAGCTTCAAAAATGAGCTGCAGGCGGTTGAATTTAGGTATGTTGAAATTACTTTTTTTCAGCACTGATGTCTACAAGTCTTTGAAGAATATTAGTGAATTTGGTACATTATTTATCAATATTCAGTACAACAGGCTAGCATTGCAAGTGTTGATATAAATTTGTGTACTCCATGAAGGCTTGGACGACCTAAATTATTACAAAACACTCATTAAGGGACCCTTGAGAGTTAAAACGTTCATGGATCTTATTTAATGTGTAATGTACCATGTAAAACGAAATATGCTCATGTTATAGTGGTTGTTTTTATCAACTAAGATCCATAACAGTAAGGCTGGTCCAAAAATATACAACAACTCTATTTGTTACTACTTTGGTAAAAACAATGGATTATGTAACAATACTTAACGTAGTGAAAAGCTGTTATCACAAGTGTAGAACTGAAGCTTTGGTCTCCGGAGTAGTATGGTAAATCTAGAATATCCTAAAACTATCTTGGAATGACTCATGAAATGCCAGGGGGATTACTGATTACAGTTATATGTAATGTTACAGTTCATTGTGAGAATAACTACTGTTATTGTCAAGAGCTGAACTTCAGGAGAGTTTGGACGACCCTAAATATCCCAAATTCATAATAATTTATAGCAGACTTCAGGTAGGTCCAATATCCGCAGTTGATTATGCAACATTACTTATAGCAGATATGGCTGCTGCTATGAGTGTAGCCCTGAAGTTACGAACTCCGAGGTAGTTTGACTGACCTGGAATATCCCTATAGTGCCTATAAATGACTTTGTAGATTTCAAGAGTTTATGTAATGCTATTATGCATGGCGAAAACTCATAAAATTATTCTTGTATATTTGAAGGACTTAACCACAGGTCAGTTTGGAACACCTAGAACTTCCCAGAATATAAAACAAAAATACAGACGACGGTTAAATTAACACATATGAACGTAACCTATGTCTAAGTTTAGCTTTTTAATGCAACTGGTATGTCAATTATTTCATTTCTCCAAACTTCATGATAAACAGGATGTTCTAAGTTGCCAGTAAAGTCTTAAATACGAATATTCCCATTTTCTTCCTTATTAGAGGCAACTACTTTACCGAAGATAGTATTCTCTTTTATTCAATGTGTGAATTTAGACAGCCGTTTCTATGTTGGGTCTGTTGAGGGTGATTTTCTCGAGCACCTTTCGTGTTGAGCAAGCATATACCGACGGATCTCCGGGGGGTTTCCCTGCCTTTGGCAATAGGACCAGCCTCTGCCGCTTCTAAACCTCTGGGAAGATTCCTATGTCCACACATTTTTGCATAGCAGATCAGAATATCCCAGAAGCCTTTCGGTGACCATTCCATCATCAGAAGCCGCAGTTCCTCGCTGACCTACAAAAGAAGGCCAACGACTCTGATTATAACGTGGAAAAAGCCTCTCGATGATCTTCTCTAGAGTCTCTAGAGACTGCTCGGTAGTAGCCATTAAACCTCTTATATAGGCATCATCCCATGGATTTGTATTGGGACATTCATCTCGCTCCTCATCAGACGTGCTCGCTGCATCCGTTACCAAACCTGTAGACAGATTCACAATCGCTTGAGTCCACCAGTACGCCGAAGGTGTCCCATTCCTAGGGTGGACTTGGTGGACATAGTTATATTTCATGCACGTGAGAGCACTGCTATCACCTGGTTATCGCCTCCCTGAATCCCTGAGTACATCTGTGTTGAGTATAATGTCTGACACCTACAGGAGGACTAGATCAAGAGTCGCCTTTCCTCCGCTCACTGCCTGCTGTTATTGTGGTCGATACTATAGCGAATTGCCACCGCTATGGTAGAGGCATTATCTACTCTCCAGTTCGAACTATTTGTAAGGTGAGAACTACAAAAAGTAACGTCAACGGTCGACTTCACTCCGTTCAGGCTAAAGTTTCTCTTTGTACCAACATAGTCCAGTCCAGATTGACATTGAGCATAGTCAGTGCCTCTAGCAGGATCTAATCACGCTGGTTCGTGAAACGGTGGCCCTATCCCACGGCCCAAGTATTGAAGTCACCTAATATTACAACCGGCCTTTGCCGCACGGCTGTCATAAAGTCTAGCATCTACGTGAGCTGCTCGATCGATCACCGCGGTACCAGCTGCAAAAGAGACTCCGTTCACTATTGCTGAACTACGTAACAGCTGTGTTACCTGCACTGTGATTTGTCAGTTGTGGCTCGTTTGATAGCCAGATACCTTGGGCCTCCCGTCGTCGGTTGCTTGCTGTTTACGGATTTCCCGAATCAAGCACTTGGGAGGATTGGAGCAGCCTTGCGCCGTATGGCCTTTGCCTACACATTGCTCATAAAGCTTGCTCCTGTCAGAGCCTTTGCAGTCCACGTACACGTTCCGGTTCAAGGCACTTGAAGACCGACCAGCCCACCTTGAGCTTTCCTATTTTAGCAAACTTGTAGGCGTCCACCAGAGGTAGCTGTACCAAGGCCATTTATCAAGGTGTCGCTACCGGGCCTTTACGTAGCCGAACAGTTACCGTTGTGAGGGCCATCACCTTTACACCTTCGCCAAGGACCTCTTCCGCCAAACGCTTGTAGGCGGCACTCTTTGTCGCACTTGAGCTCAAAAGTCATCTCGCCTGTACGAGAACGTCAAAAACTGCTATGTCAGCTCCACTAGCGTGCGCAGGGTTCTTGCTTAGGGGGGGCACTATAATAATGGTGCAATATATGTAGTATGATCATGGTGCAAAATAGAATGATGGTGTTACACGCAATATGAATTCCAAAGTAGGGGTTTCAACATGTTGTGGTGCTAACATCGCCAAGTACTTCATATTGGGATTCTGGAGAAGGCTGGTGATGATTTAAAGACAATACGAGACTTTAATATGAAGTCATTATCTCGACTCTTATAAAATTTTATAAACGTATCAAATACAATGGAGAATATCTAGAAAATTATCAATTATAGAAAAAAATATTGTCGTTGTGAAAGAATTCTGATCCTAGACAATTAGTGATGTTAGAATTGAAGAATGTCAGAGCTCCTAGAGAGAACATTTTGATCGGAATCCTTGTTGCAATCTACAGAGATTCCTCCAGGATTTCTTCAAAGATTCGTGCATGAGTTCCTCCAAGAATTTCCCCCAAAAAATCTTCCAATAATTCCTTCAGAAATTCCTCCAGGAAGTCTCATATATTTCTCCGGAAATTCTTCAAATAAATCCTCCAGGAGTTCCTCCAGTAAAAACTTCAGGAATTCTTCTAAAATTACCTCCAGGAATTCCTCCTGAAATTTCTTCTAGGAAAAATCCTCTAGAAATGTCTGCCAGAATTCTCCCAATATTTCCTCCAGGGATTCCTCTAGGAGTTGCTCCACAAATCCCCCAGAAAATCCTAAAGGAATTTCTGCAGAATATCTTCCAGGAATTCCTCGAGAAATTCCTCCAGCAGTTCCTTCAGAAAATAATCCAGGAAATTCTCAACAAATTTCTTCAGGAATTTCTTCAGGGATTCATCCATGAATTATTTCAAAAAATCCTTAAATTCCTCAACAAATTACTCCAGAAATTTCTCGAAAAATAACGCCAGAAATTCCTACAGGAATTCCTCAAAAAAAATCCTCCAAGAATTCCTCATGAAATTCCTCCAGGGATTTCTCCAGAAAATCCTCTAGGAATTTCTGCCAGAATTTCTCCAGAGAATCCTAGAAGAATGTCTCCCGGAACTCTTCCAAAAATTCCGCTAGGAATCTCTACAGGAAATCCTCCACAGATTCCACCAGTAATTTCTCCAGGATTTTTTCTAGGATTTCTTTTCAGGAATTCCTTCAGGGATTCAATAATAAATTTCTTCAGAAATTCCTCCAGATATTCCTTTAGGAATTCCTCGAGGGGTTCCTTCAGACATTTCTTTAGAAATTCCTCCAATATGCAACCAGTGGTTTTTTTTTTTTCAGGAATCCCTTCACGGATTCCTGCAGTAAATCAAAAAAAAAATCTTCCAAAAATCTTCCAGGAATACCTCCAAGCAATCCTCCAGGAATTTCTTTAGGATTTTTTCCAGAAATTTCTTAAGGAATTTCTCCAGGGATTCATTACTGAATTTCTTCAGAAATTCCTCAGAAATTTCATTCAGAAATTCCTCGAGGAGTTCTTTCTGACATTTCTCCAGGAAGCCTCATATATTTCTCCAGAAATTCCTCAAATAAATCCTCCAGGAATTCCTTCAGTAAATACTCCTAAAATTCCTCCAGTGATCCCTCCTGACATTTCTCTAGGAAAATTCCTAATTGTCTGTCTGTCAGAATTCTCCCAATATTTCCTCCAAGGATGCCTCCATAACATGCTAAAGGAATTTCTCACGGAATTCTTCCAGGTAGAAATTTCTAAAAGGATTTTTCCATGGATTCCTCCAGGAAATTCTCAAACAATTTCATCAGAAATTCCTCCATGGATTTCTTCAGAAATTCCACAAAAAATCCTCCAGAAATTACACCAGGAATTCTTTCAGAAATTTGTTGAGGAAGAACTCCTGAAATTCCTCCAGCAATTCCTCCAGAAAATTCTCTAGGAATTTCTGCCTGAGTTTCCCAAGAATGTCTCCCGGAACCCTTTCAAGAATTCATCGAGGAATTCCGCAAGGAATTTGTCCAGGAAATCCTCCACGGACTCCTTCAGGAATTTCTACAGGATTTTTTCCAGCAATTTATCCAAGAATTCCTGCAGGAATTCATTCATAAATTTCTTCAGAAAACCTCAAAAAAAAAACCTCCAGGTATTCGTTTAGAATTTGCTCGAGTAGTTCCTTCAGACATTCCTCCAGAAATTCCTCCGAGATGCCTTCGATTTCTCCCCGAAATTCATCCATGGACTCCACCAGAAAATCCTAAAGTAATTTCACCCGAAACTCTCCCAGGAATTCCTCCAGGAGTTCCTCGAATGATTCCGCAAGAAATTCCACCAGGGAATCCTCCACGGAATCCCCTAGGAATTTCTCCAGGATTTTTTTCCTGAAATTTGTTCAGGAATTCTTCTAGGGATGCAATAATTAATGTCTTCAAAAATTCCTCCAGATATTCCTTCAGAAATTCCTTGAGAAGTTCCTTCAAGCATTCCTCCTTTAATTTTCCTGAAAGCCTCATATATTTCACCACAAATTCCTCTGGTAAATACTCCAATAATTCCTCCAGAGATTCCTCCTGAAACTTTCTTTTAGGAATGACTGTCAGAATTCCTACAGTATTTCTTCTATGGATTCCTCCAAGAATTGATCCTCGCATTCCTCCAGATAATCCTAAATGAATTTTTAACGGAACTCTTCCAGGAATACCTCCTAGAATTCCTCAAAAAATTCCCCCATGGATTCCTCCAGGAAAGGCATATCTTCAAAAGTTCCTCCGAGGAATCCATCCATGAATTTCTTCAGAAATTCCGCAAAAAATCCTCCGGGAATTTTAAACAAATTTCTGCTTAAGGAAGAGCGCCAGAAACTCTACCAGGAACTCCTCCAGGGATTCCTCTAAGAAATCCTCTGGGAATTTTCACCAGAAATACAGAGATTTCTCCTTGCATTCCTCAAAGAATTCCTCAAGAACTTTTTCTAGGAGTTTCTCAAGGAGTTCCTGCAGGGATTCGTTAAAAAATTTCTTTAGAAATTCTTTTAAAAAATCCTGCAGAAATTCCTACAGAAATTCCTCGAGGAGTTCCTTCAGAAATTTCTTCATGAAGCCTCATATATTTTTCCAGAATTTCCCCAAATAATTCCTCCAGTAAATACTCCAGAAATTTCTTCAGAATTACCTCCAGGAATTCCTCCAGAATTACCCCCAGGAATTCCTCCAGAGATTCCTCATGAAATTTCTTCTACAAAAAATCCTCTAGAAATGCCTGCCAGAATTTCTTAAATATTTCCTCCAGGGATTCTTCAAGGAATTGCTCTACAAATTCCTCCAGAAAATCCTAAAGGAATTTCTCCCGGAACTCTTCCAGGAATACCTCCTGGAATTTCTCGAGCAATTCTTCCATGGATTCCTCCAGGAAATTCTACAGAAAATTCTCAAGAACTTCTTCAGGGATTCATTCCTTCAACGATTTATTCATGAATTTCTTCAATAATTCATCCAGAAATACCTCCAGGAATTACTCCAGAAAATCCTCTAGGAATTTCTGTCAGAATTCCTCCAGAGAATCTTAAAGGAATGTTTCCGGGAATCCTTCCACGAATTCCTTCAGGGATATCTCCATGGATTCCTCCAGTAATTTCTCCAGGATTTTTCAGGAATTCCTTCAGAAATTCCTCCCTCCATGAATACCACCAGAAATTTCTCAAGGCATTCATCCAGGGATTTTTCCAGGAAATCCTTCACGGAATCCTCCACATAATCCTAAATCAATTTCTCCTAGAACTCTTCTAGGAATTCCTCCAGGGATACTTCCATGGAATCCTCATGAAATGCCTCCAGGGGTTGCTGCCGGAATTCCCACTCTCTAAGAATTTCTGCCAGTATTCCTCCAATATTGTCTCCAGGGATTCTTCCAGAAATTCCTCGACTAACTCCTCCAGAAAATCCTAAAAGATTTTTTCCGGATCTTTTCAGGGATTTTCTCTAGGAATTCCTCCAGAGATTTCTTCATGGATTCCTCCGAAATTTCTTCGGGAATTCATCCATGAGTTTCTTCAGAAATTGCTCAAAAAAAAATCCTTCATTAATTCCTTGAGGACATTCCTCCAGGAAGCTTTAAATATTTGTCCAGAAATTGCTTAAAGAATTCATCCAGGAATTTCTCTAGTTATTCCTCTAAGAATTCATAAATGAATCCAAAAAATTCTGGGGGAATTTATCCAGAAATACCTCCCGGAATGCAAACATGGATTCTCCCAGAAATTTTTCCAGAGATTCCTGAAGAAAATCGTCCAGGAATTTCTCCAGGAATTCCTCCAGGAATTTCTCCAGGAATGTTTCGCAAAAAATACCTCAAAGAATTGTTTCGGGAATTCCTCCAGGAATTCCTCCATTCATTCCTTAAAAAATGTCTTCAGTACCATATTGAATTTCTACAGCGATTCCTCCAAGAATTTCTGCAAGAATACCTTAAAGAATTCCTGCTCGGATTTCTCCAGAGAATCCTGAAGAAATTTCTCCCAGAACTCTTCCTGAAATTCCTCGAGAAATTTTTCCAGGGATTTCTACAGAATTTTTTCAGGATATTTTTTTCTGGAATTTTTCCAGGAATCTCTGCAGAAATTTCTCCTGGAATAACTATAAAAATTTCTCTAAATTTTGCTCCAGAAAATCCTCTAAAAAAATCTTCATGGGTACCCCCAAAAATTCCTCTGGGTATTCCTCAAAGAGTTCATCCACGGATTTCTCCAGAAAAAACTTCTCTTGGAACTGTTCCAGGAATTCCTCTTGGAATTCCTCGAAAAATTTCTCCTGGGATTCCTCCATGGATTTCGCCAGTAATTCCATCAATGAATTTCTTCAGATATTCCTCAAAAATCCTTCTAGGAAATCTTTTAGAAATTGCTCGAAGAGTTCCTTAAATCATTCCTCCAGGAAGTCGCAAATATTTTTCCAGAAATTTTTCAAAGAATTCCTTAAGGAAATCCTCCAGAAATTCTTCCAGGAATTACTTCATTTTTTCAGGAATTTCTCCAGAAAAACCTTTAAGGATTCTTCCAGAAATTTTTCAAGGAATTCTCCAGGGATTCATCCTTGAATTCCTTCACAGATTCCTTCAGGAATACCTCCTAGGATTACAGCAGGGATTTTTCCCGGATCTTTTCTGGGAATTTTTCTAGGAATTCCTTTAGAGATTTCTCCAGGGATTCCTACAGGAATTTCTTCGGGAATTCATCCAGGAGTCCATCCATGAGTTTCTTCAGAAATTACTCAAAAAAAATCCTTCACAAATTCCTCGAGGAGTTCCTCCGGGAAGCCTTAAATATTTGTCCAGAAATTCCTTTAAGAATTCATCCATGGGATTCTCTAGTTATTGCACCAAAAAATTCTTCAGGAATTTATCCAGAAATACCTCCCGGAATTCAAACATGGATTCCTCCAAGAATTTCTCCAGAGATTCCTCAAGAAAATCATCCAATACCTTCGGGAATTTCTACGGAGATTCCTCCAGGAATTTCTTCAAGGACTCCTAAAGGAATTCCTGCTCGGATTTATTCAGAAAAACCTGAAGAAATTTCTCCTGGAACTCTTCCACGAATTCCTCGAGAAATTTCTCCAGGGATTTCTACAGACATTTTTTCAAGATTTTTTTTTCTGGAATTTTTCATTAATCTGTTCAAAAAATTCTCTTGGGACAACTATAAAAATTTCTCTATTAATTTCTCCGGAAAATCATCTAAAAAAGTCTTCGTGGATTCCTCCAAGAATTCCTCTATTATCCACGGATTTCTCCAGAAAAAAAAACTTCTCCTGGCAGTGTTCCAGCAATTCCTCGAAAAATTTCTTCAGGTATTCCTCCATAGATTTCGCCAGGAATTATTCCAGGAATTTCTTCAGGAATTCCTCCAGGGATTCATCAATGAATTTCTTCAGATATTGCTCAAAAATCCCTCTATGAATTCTTTTGCTCGAGGAGTTCCTTTAATCATTCCACCAGGAAGCCGCAAATCTTTTTCCAGAAATTTTTCAAAGAATTCCTTCAGAAAATCCTCCAGAAATTCTTCCAGGAATTCCTACATTTTTTTAGGAATTTTTCCAGAAAAACCTCTAGTAATTCTTCCAGAAGTTTCTCTAATAATTCTTCAGGGATTCATCATTGAATTGCTTTACGGATTCCTTCAGGAATTCCTCCTAGGATTACAGCAGGGATTTCTCCAGGAATTTTCCAAAGCTTTCTCTAGGATTTTCTCTACGAATGTCTCCAGGGATTCCTCCAAGTATTCCTTCCAGAAATTCTTCCAATGATTCTTGAAAGAATGCCTCCAGAAATTCCTCCAAGATTTTTTTCGCGGATTCTTCAAAAAATTCCTTCAGGAATGACTCCACTGATTCCTCCAGAAATTGCTCCACAAATTCCTCCAAAGATTTCTCCAGTAATTTCTGCAAGGATTCGTCATTGAATTCCTCGAGTAATTCTTCCACAAATTCATGCAGATTTTTTTTTTTTTAAATCCTTCAGAAATTCCTCCAGCAATTCATCCTGGAATTCCTCCATAAATTATTTCATGGATTCCTTCATGGATTCCTTCTTTTACCCCTCCAGAGTTTCATCATGTAATTCACGGATTCCTTCAGGAATTCCTCCAGGGATTACACCAGGGATTTCTTCAGGAATTTCTCATAGCTTCCTCCAGGAATTTTTCTAGAAACTCCTCCAAATGTCCCTCCAGAAATTTCCTCAGGGATTTCTGCAGAAATTCCTACGGACATTTTTCCAGAAGTTCCTCCAGGAATACTTACAAGGAAACCTCCAGGCATTCTCCCAAGGATTCCTTCAGGAATGCCTTCAGAGATTCCTCCAGAAATTCTTCCAGGAATTTCTCCAACATTTCTTCCAGGAATGCTTCCAAAGTTTACTCCAGGGGTTCGTTGATGAGCCCCTGCTGGAACTCTTCCAGATTTTTTTCCAGGAGTTTTTCAAAATATTTCTCCACAATTTCCTCCATGAATTCATTCATGAATTCCTCTACGGATTCCCCCAGGAAATTCTTCAAGGATTCCTTTAGGAATGCCTCCAGGGAATTCCTTCAATATTTTTTCCAGCAATTCTACAGAAATTTCTCTAGACTCCTCTTCCAGTTTTTGAGAGCTTCGTTCAAGAATTCTTCCAAGCACTTCTTTAGTAATGCCTTCAGGTATTCCTCCAGAAAGTCCTTCAAAGATTCCTCCTGAAATTTCTCCAGAGATTTCTCCTGGAATGCCTTCACGGATTACTCCAGACATTTCTCAAGCTGGTAAAGTGATTCTCAAAATGCAAAAGCAAAGCAAAGATAACCGTACACATCGTAGTTGCTACTCCGTGATTGACCAGAACAATCGAAGTTGCACAGAGAGCCAATGAATGTGAAAGCTTGGGACTAGCTAACCATTCTCAATGTGCACAATTCGAGAGTTCAGCTATTTAAAGTCAATAACGGCGCTGGCCACGTCCTTACGGTCATCAGGAAAGGGAAGGAATGTTAGTTCGACAACCGTTGCTACTAGAAACCGTGGAATCCACAGCATCCCCACAGTTGTCACGGGAAGGAATGGTGGTTAGTAGGGTAGGGTAAGGTGTGGATCTAGGAGCCACCTCTGTTAGGTGATATGATCCACTAGTTATATGGAAATACACGTCGCGGTCTTCATCACGATTATGATTTATTTGATCACGATGACCACTGATCCCGGATTTCGTGCTCGCGTTTCCATCGCCCTACCGTGGAAACCGACTGATCTACGATTATTGTAGTGCGATTCTGAACCCGGATTTTTCACTCGCACTTCCATCGCCCTACCGAGAAAACCGACTGACCAACGAATATTGTAGCGCGATTCTGAACCCGGATTTTTCACTCGCACCCCCATCACTCTTACCTGAAAATTGTCTGCCATTCGAAAATTCTCAAGCTAATCTGATTCCGCATTCCACACTCGCGCTTGCATGGCTCTACCGAGAAAACCGACTGACCAACGAATATTGTAGCGCGATTCTGAACCCGGATTTTTCACTCGCACTTCCATCGCCCTACCGTGGAAACCGACTGACCCGCTGGTAAAGTGATTCTCAAAATGATCCACAAAATGGTATACACTCCCGTTCAAAAGTTTGGGGTCACCCCCTCAAAAACATGTCATTTTTTTAGGCTCATATCCCCGCCAATTTGCGTCCGATTTCAAAACCCAGAGCCAAAAATAATTAAAATTGAACTATAGATGACGAAGATATCAACAAATCACTTTTCCATGTTTTACGATAGTGACCCCAAACTTTTGGTCGATGACATCAAGGATTAATTTACTTAATAACTTTTTTTTCTAGATTTTTTAGCTAAGTTCTGTAAAAAGCAGTTGAAAGCTAATAGAAAATGGGTCATATTACCGCTCTCATCTTAAAATTTGGTCGACCCAACTTCCAGCGACACTGCCGTAAGCTTATATTCATTTTTTAGAAAATTTGGCAACTTTGGGTTAAGTTTACATACATTTTTTTTTGAAAAAGTTTCTTTTAAATCATGTTCAAAGTTTCTTTGACTTATTATCTTTTGAATGAAACCTAGGGTTTTGAAATCGGACGCAAATTGGCGGGGATATGGGCCTAAAAAAATGACATGTTTTTGAGGGGGTGACCCCAAACTTTTGAACGGGAGTGTATAAAATGCAATTGTGGATGATACAATGAACACCAAGAAGGTGCATCGAATTTTAAAAAGGTGGGTGATGTGAGTATGGCACATTATATACCATTATATATGATCAAGGGAACGTCGAGATAGTGCATGCGTGACAAGTAATTGCAATTTGATTTATAGAATATAGAAGAAGATAAAACATGAGATTTGGAGATGGTGTGAACATAAAAATGTTGGTGCTGCGTAAAAATCAAATTGCGTGCGGCAATAAAGGTGCATGATGTCACCGTGGTGTATAGGATCTTCTGATAACACTGAGTTCATTGGTATGGTGGATTGAATGCTGATATGAAGCATGGCATTCAAAGATGGTGCTTGATGGCAGTATGATGCATTAGAGTTGACATCGTACACGAAATTAAATTTCGATGTGCGAAACATCATATAATAATAATGGTGCAATATATGCCTAGATGATATAGTGAACGCCACGATTACGCATTAAAAGCTTTAGTAATGCATGAAATTTAACGATGGTGCATTATTTCGCAATTAGACACATATTTGATTCAAAGATAATGCGTGAGATGGTGCCTAGACGATTCTGTGAACATCTTGGTGGTGCATGGAATGAATGATGTACATATGTATGGTGCATAAGCTTCACCATGTTTCTGTTATACTCGTCATGTTTCATATTAAGGTGCACATGCAATTCGTGCAAAGGTGCAGGAAACTCAATGTGTCACTGAAATCAACATGTTCCAGGTACGTGGAATACTATTTTGTATGCGAAATGCCAAAATGGTGCATCAAATTCAAATGTAAACCACATCATAATGGCGCATAAGATACCTAGATGGTTTAATGAATGCCAAAATGGTGCATGGAAAGCATTGAAGAAGGCGTAAGATGCTAGTGTGCTGCATTAGTTGTCACCGTTATTCAAAGATTATCAACATGTAGCATGGTTAGGTGCACGAATCGCAAAAATGGTGCATATGTAGAATACAAAATAAAAGTATTGTATGTGATGCTCACAACATAATGGTGCATCAGATGCCTAGATGATATAATAAACGCTGAAATGGTGCTTGGAAAGCTTTGATGGTGCATGAAATTTAATGATGGTGCATATCAGTATGATGCATTAGATTTCTAGTTGTTTAAAAGATATTGGATGAGATCAGCATAATGCGTGGATACCTAGTTCGTTCTGTGGACGCTCTGAAGAAGGTACACGATGTTAGGGTGCTGTATTAGTTCTTACCATTATTCAGCGACACTCGCCATTGTGTATGGCTAGGTGTACGAATTGCAAAAATGATGCTTGGAATTCAATGTGGTGCCGAAGTCACCATGGTTCACGTACATGGATTACAGTTTTGGAATACGAAATGCCAAAATGGTGCATGTTATTCGAATATGGTGCTGACATCACTGATTAGTTAAAAGATGGTGCGTGAGATTAGCCTAAAAATGATCCTGAGAACATCATGGGAGTGCATGCGATACTAAGAAATTGTATGTATCAGGGGTGCATTTGTTGCCACCATGATTCAGTGATTCTCAACATTGGGTGGTTAGATCCAAAATGCAAGAATTGCAAAAATGATGCATAAAGTTTAATGTGGTGCGGAAGTCAACATGGATCAGGTACATGTAATGCAATTGGGTGTACGATATGGCAAAATGGAGCTTATGAAATTCAAATGTGAATTAAATGCTTGGATGACGCGTGAGATGGTGCTTAGATATTTATGTGATCATCATGATGGTGCATGGAATGCAAAGGAGTTACATGATGTCTGTATGGTGCATTAGTTTTACCATGATTCGGTTATACTCAACAAATTCCACACGTAGGTGCACGAATTGCAAAAATGGTGCAGGAAACTCAATACGGCACAGAAATCATCATAGTCCAGGTACAATGAGTGCTATTTTGTATGCGAAATGCCAAAATGGTGTATCAAATTCACTTGTGAACCACATCATAATGGTGCATAAGATGCCTAGATGATATAGTGAATGCCAAAATGGTGGTTGGAAAGCTTTGAAGAAGGTGCATGATACTAGATGATGCTTTAGTTGTCACCGTTTTTCAATGCTTATCAACATGGTTAGGTGCACGAATTGCAAAAATGGTGCATATCATACAAAAAAAATGTATTTTATATAATGCTCACGGCATTACGGTGCTTTAGATACCTACATGATATGGTAAACGCTGAATTGGTGCTTCGAAGAGCTGAGATGGTGCATGAAGTTTCATGATGGTGCATATCAGTATGAGGTATTAGATACTTAATTGATAAAAAGACATTTCATGCGATCATCATAATACGTGGATATCTAGATCATTCTGTGGACATCATGATGGTGCATTGAAAGCTTTGAAGAAGGTGCATGATGTTAGTGTGCTGTATTAGTCGTCACTGTTATTCAGTGATACTCGTTGTTTTGTATAACTATAGGTGCACGAATTGCAAAAATGGTGCTTAGAATTCAATGTGGTGCCGAAGTCACCTTGGTTCACGTACATGGCATACAGTTTTGGAATACGAATGCCAAAATGGTGCATGTTTTTCAAATGTGGTGCTGACATCACTGATTAGTTAGAAGATGGTGCGTGAGTTCAGTCTAGATGATTCTGAGAACATCATGGTTGTGCATGAGATACTAAGCAATTGTACGTGTCAATGGTGCACCATAGCTCAGTTATTCTCAACATTGCGTGGTAAGATCCAAGGTGCAAGAATTGCAAAAATGCTGCATAGAATTTTTTTTATAGAAGGGGGGGCAAGTGCCCCCCCTTGCCCCCCCCTGTGCACGCTAGTGGTCAGCTCTAAGATCTACTAGCTTGGTGTCACTCCTCATCATCTACATTATGATGAGTTTTTTCTGTTTTCACTTCCACTTTGGTCCAGGGGCGTTCAAATCTGATTACTCCCGGTTTCCAACTTTCCGCGCCCCTTTACTGGTACATGGAAATGACTTCAATATTGCGCTTTATTCAGAGTAACAACGGATAAACTCCTGCATTACTTTTCATAGTTGTATGAAAAAACATATGTTATAAAATTCGATGGTTCCCTTCTCATTTCATTCTATACGACGAAAGAACGGTCTGATCAAATTTTCAGCTAATTCCGTTAATAACTGGGTGGTCCTTAACCCGGTTTTTTTTTCGGAAAAGTTGCATGTATTCTTTGATGTATTACTTCAAATATTTCTGAAGGAATCCTTCAATGATATTTACATCAGGAGTTGCCATTGGTAATGCTCATGGAGTTCTTTCAAAACTTTTTTTATAAAATTCTTTTAGCAATTTCTCTATTTTTTTCGCAGAAATTCCTAAATTTTCTCACAAATTTCTCTACGCATTTCCTTCTTTTTCCTCCCGCTGTTGGGGAAATTGAGCTACTCCGTCCTTTGGAAAATCAGATTTTTTCTAGGAACCCTTGTAGAAATTGATGTTGGTTTTTCTCAGGAGGTTTCTTCTAGGTTTACTTTATATGTTTAAGGATTCTTTCAGAAATTTGCTTAAAAATTCCTTAAGAAATTTTCAAGAGGTTCTTCCAAAAATTTTTCAGGAAGTTGCTCCAAGTATTCCTCCAGGGATTTCTTAGGATTTTTTCGACCTTTTTTCAAGGATCTTTTTCAGAAATTTCTCTAGGCTATGCTTCAGGAATATCTCCAAAGATTCTCTCAACAATTTCTACAGAAATTGCTCTCAAATCTTTTCTTTGTCAATTAAAAAAAAAATCTTTTGTCAATACTTGCAGAGGGTTCTCCAGTTCTTCCTGAATTTTTTCAGAGATTAAAAAAAATCATATTTTACAAACATCTTCAGAATTCCTTCATTTCTTTATTTAGTTCTGAATCAACAATTTGCCGCCATGATATGTACTCGATTTGCAGCTGCAGCTCTCCAACGTCGGTCACGCCCATCGCTCGCTAGAACACGATCCACCTGGTCCGTCCATCGTGCTCTCTGCGCTCCACGCCTTCTTGTACCAACCGGATGGTTAGCAAACACGAACTTTGCAGGGTTGTTGTCCGGCATTCTTGCAACATGCCCTGCCCACCATATCCGCCCAGCTTTAGCCACTTTCAGGATGTTGGGTTCACCGTAGAGTGCAGTGAGCTCGTGGTTCATTCATGAGAATTCCTCCAGGACATTTCCTTCAAAAATTTCTACAGGGATTTTTGTGTTCTAATCTCCACAGAAGTTGCACAAGATATACAGTTATGGACATCCCTAGGCTCTACCCACGATGTTCAGGTATCCGCCTATCGTGGACTAGATGCTGACAAAGCAGTGTCACCCTTGGAGACACTGAGCATAACCTCCACACCAGAATACCCTTTAGACGCTGAGCATATTGATGACACGATAAATCGATACCGGCGCATAGTAACACCGACCATCCAACGCAGCTCAGAACAACCAGGCCAGTTGCCTTCCGGTGAACTTTTGCTGACATCGAGAAAGCATCAAACTCAATCGGAGGACACAGGTGAGGAATTCCACGGAGTCATGTCAGTCGATCCTGAGCGACCATTTCAAAAATATCTGAACCTTTGCACAGTTTTTCAATTTCATATAAATCGCCATTTTTTGATATTAAACCTTCATATTCACTCACGACTAACTTTTCAAAAGGGTGTATGCGAAAATAGTTCTAAAATATTCTAAAAGCTGTACAGCAAAAACGGATTGTTCGATTGTTATAAATTTTTCAGCAAAGTTAGATAACTAAATGATGATTCCTTAGAAAATATACACTGTAAAAAATTTCTTTTTCTACTTTGAAAAAATATGATATTTGTCACAAAAACTCAAATATCTCAAAACCCTATCTTTTTACCAACTTCAATTTTTTAGGGGAAATGGCCCATTATATCAGCTATCTACCATAAAATTTTGGTGATGGTAAACTGATAAACAAAAAAGTTATGACATTTCAAACATTTCACAATTTTTACATTTAGTAACAAAAAAAATTTTTTTTCTGTGTAAATTATTTCGAGAATTATATTTTGATGCTGATTTTATTGTAAAGGCTACCGCCTGAATTAAACAAGTTGTTTTCATGATACTTTAGTTTGATTATTCGTAATTACTATAGTATCTATTTGAAACTTAGACGCGATCCAGTGTTGTGATCAAAAATATTGAGATTGTCATACTTTTTATTGTACGTGACTGGTGAAAAAATCCCTTGATAGTGTTGAAAAGCTGTTGATTATAAGAAAAATGGAATTGAATTTATTTTTAAGACAAAAGCTGTATAATAAAAGTTTTTTTTATACGCGTATACGTCTAGTTTATCCGCAAAAAAAATCCCTCTTACACACTTATTTCTGAATTGCCTGTTCGGTACTTTTTTGACGAGATTATAACAGCAGTACGATCTCGGTAGTTTCGGTAATCGATTTTACTGAGGCTCAGTAAAACAACTGTCAAAATCGTATGGAAAAGGTAAACAATGCATTTTTGCTGAACGAGTTCGGTGCTCAGCAGTTTTAATCTCGTCAAAAAATTACCGAACTCGGTAATCAAAATTAAGTGTGTAGAGAACAGACTTTATGATCGGAAGAATGCGAGTAACTTCAACAACAACAAATGCATAAGATGTACATACCACAGACAAACAGACGAAACGCCTAGAACAATTTTAGTGAAAATTCATCGCCCAGTTCACACTATCACCACCTGGTGGAAATGTTTCACGAAACACTGCGTTGTGCAATATCGTCATCAGAAGGCGCTAGTGTGAAACGTCAAACGCAAAGAAAAACGATGGGCGCTCTTCTTGTTATGAAAGCCACAACCAAGATTCAAAATGATCGTTGAAGGCGTGGTCAATGAAAATTTCGCCAGTGTTACGTTTGTTTGTCTGTATACATACCTGACAATGCTCACGAAAAAAACAAAAAAATACTACCGCTATGAATATTAAAAATTGTATAGTATTTTTTTTCTTCAGCCACCAACACCAAACAAGTAAGTTAAAATTAATAAGTGATTTTGTTTATTATAATCTAACGAACAAGATGAACAGTCGCTTTCTCAAAGGTCTTCAACTCAACGCTCTCTTGTAGACCGTTTGATGAAAAAAAAATGTTCAAAAGAGTTACGAAATCTCACCGAAAGCACCATAGATAAACTGAAAGAGACTGGTTATGCCCAAATGTCCACATTGTGTACAAAATTACGCATTTGCACGTCCTGCCGTCTAGAATTTGACAAACGAGCCATCTGTAAATCATCGGTAAAGCAGGGCGCAGGAAGTTCGAAAACGACAACAACTGAGAAATTGCCATCAGCGACATCTGTTTAAACAATTTAATTACGCCCCTTTTCAAAAATGCCCTGTAATATTCTTCAACATCTATACCCATTTCAATATTTTTAACGTTGCAAAACACGCTTTCAACATTCATCTTGAAGAAGAGGGAAAACACTTGTCCTCAAATGTAACAGCAAATTAATGAATAAACGACTAATGCGCGGAGGGCGTGATAAAATCGGAACATTACGGTACATAGTATATTATGTTATATGTATATATAATATATAATAAAAACAACTTGTTTTACTCACGCAAGGCCATTAACAATAAAATCAGCATCAAACTTCAATTTCCGGCCGAAATAATTTACACTAAAAAAAAATTATTACTAAATGTGAAAATTGTGAAATGTTTGAATTGTCATAACTTTTTTGTTTATTTTCATGGTAGATTGCTAATACAATGGACCGTTTTCTCTAAAAAATTACGTTGGTAAAAAGATAGGGTTTTGAGATATTTGAGTTTTTGTGACAAAAATGATATATTTTAATGTTAAAAAAGATTTTTTTCACAGTGTATATTTTCTTAGGAATCGCCATTTAGTTATCTAACTTTGCTGAACAATAAAATCAGCATCAAATCGCGATTCCCGGCCGAAATAATTTACACAGAAAAATTTTTTTTACTAAATGTAAAAATTGTGAAATTTTTGAAATGTTATAACTTTTTTGTTTATTAGTTTACCATCACCAAATTTTTATGGTAGATTGCTAATACAATGGACCGTTTTCCCTAAAAAATTCAAGTTGGTAAAAAGATAGGGTTTTGAGATATTTGAGTTTTTGTGACAAAAATGATGTTTTTCAATGATAAAATAGATTTTTTTTCACAGTGTATATTTTCTTAGAAATCACCATTTAGCTATCTAACTTTGCTTAAAAATTCTTAACAATCGAACAATCCGTTTTTGCTGTGCATATTTTTGAATATTTTTGAACCATTTTCACATATACCCTTTTGAAAAGTTAGTCGTGGCTCTAAATAAAAATTTGATATCGAAAAATGGCGATTTAGATGGAACTGAAAAACTGTGCAAAGTTTCAGTTCAATAGAAAATCATGAATTAAAAATTTTCCTTAATTTTGATGCTGTTGCTTGGAATCGCTCAGGTGTGCCCTCGGTCTGGTCTGGATCGGTCAGTCAGTAGTAAGTGAACTTATGAATCGATAGGTCCAATAGAAACGAAGTGTTAATAACCATTTTAAAAGCCCCTCTGTCCCAGAATAAGTGTTAAGAAGTGTGAAATGTAAAATAATAAACAGTAATAAAATGAAAGTGATGGGATTAGTGTTAATTGGCTTCTTTAGCGGTGTTGAGATAATCCTATATTCTGAATCTGCATGTCAAACTGAGCCAAAATCCAAATTTTCATGAATTTTGGTTTCCGAAAACCTATTTAAAAATCAATTTGAAGTTTGTGTGGGAGCGATTTGTAGAATCACCCCTCGTCGCATTTTGTACTGGGCAGAGCTGTCAAACGGTTGCCCAGCTGTCAGAAGGTGATTCCAAAGAATCTTTTTGAAATTGATTTTAGGTACCAAAACATAGTTTTAAAAATCTGAAAAAAGTCATAGTGGCTCAGAAAGAAGGTGCTCTTTCGTATAAAATCAAAAAAATCAATACATTTTTCAAAATTTAAAAACCCAATTGTTGAAACAAGTAGTTTTTTTTTAAACTTTAATGTGAAGTCCCAACCATTTTTATATATCCCTTCAGAAATCCCTCCGGAAATTTCTCAAGCATGTTTTCCTTGGAATTACAGAGTTTATCTAGATATTCTCCTTGAATTTTAGATAGCAATTCAGGAGGCATCTCAAGGAATTTTCAAAGGATTTTCTCCCAGATCTCCAACAGATAACTTCAGAATTTGCTCCAGGATTTTTTTTTATCCTGGAATTTCTACAAAAAATTTTCAAGAATTTCTTTCAGGAATAACAACAGGATTTCTTTAAAAAATCGTTCAAGGTTTCACTTCAGAATGTGAGTCTGGGATTCTTTCAAGAATTCTTCCAGTAGTATTGAGAGCAATTGCAGGAGTAACTTTTGATGAAATCCCTGGATGAATGTCTAAACGATTTTCTACGAAAATCCCTGAAAAAATCCCTGGGGATATTTCTGACGAAACCAAAGAAGCAATTTCAAAATAAAAAAACATTCCATGAGAAGAGGAATCCCTGGAAAAAAAATTTCAAGAAATCTCCAGTAGTATTCCTTTAGAAATCTACGGAAGAGACACCTTCCTACAGGATAATCAGGACGTATTGATTCCAGAAAATAATTGAAAGAACTTCCAGAAGCTTTCTGAAGCAAACCTTCTCAGGAAACCCTTGGTGAAGTTCTTAGAAAAGTTTTTTTAAAGAGTTTTAAGGAAAATTTCTGAACAACAATTCTTGAAGAATTGTTGAATAACTTTCTGAAATCATTGCCGATTCAATCTGTGGATATGTTTCTGAAGGAAAAACCCGCAGATAAGCTTCAGTAAAGATCCCAGGAAAAAAAACTATGGCTACCGGTGCCTGAAGGAATTGTCTGAGAAATCCAAGGAAATTCTATAAAAAATCCCTGGAAGATTCTCTGAAGGAATCGCTGGAGGAATTTCAGAATATACAAATGGATGGTTTTCCAAATTGTTTGATTACTTTCTGGAGGAATCTCTCAAAGATTTTCTGAAATAATCTTTTGAAAAATTTCAGAGAAATAGCTGGCAAAATCACAATTTTTTTCTCTGTAAAAACTAAAGAAATCCACTGAGAACATCCAAATGAATCTTCGAGAGATAATTTTGAGAGCCCGTAAAAGAATTTCCGAGGGAACCATTATATGGTAAGACTTCAATAATTTGGACTGAAAAATGGCGAGTCGATAAGAAGAGCGTCGAACATAGCTCTGGTCCTCACAAGTTCCTACCTCATGCTTCCACGGGCCAAGCGATGACGACGTAGACCGTCAGCTAAGAGTTGTTTGCTTAGCTGGTAGCCCCCCCTTTAACCACAGCTTCATGTACTAGGCGCCTCTTTTAGCGAAAATGCCAAAAAACCCTCCTTTTCCGCATTTTCTGTGCACGGCCCTGGAGTGGATGGAAGGTATGGTATGTCTCATCTACAACAAGGGTAACAAGTTGGATTGCGGGAGCTACCGCAAAATCATAACTTACCGCCGCCTATAAGATACTCTCTCAAATTTTATTCATGGGTGAACGTTCTACAACGGAACAGATGCTCGCCAGCTGCCAGGTGTTTCAGAAATGCCGCGAATACAACGTGCCCACATGTCACTTCTTTAACGATTTTAAATCGACTCATGACACAATCGATCGAGATCAGCTGTGGCAGATCATGCACGAATACAGATTCACGAATAAACTACCACGTTTGATTAAAGCGGTAATGGATCGAGTGATTTGAGTTGTTTGAGTATTAGGGACACTCTTTAGCCCCTTTGAATCTTGTAGAGGGCTTTGGCAAGGTGGTGGTCTTTCGTGCTTGCTGTTTTACATCGCTCGAGAAGGTGTAATAAGAAGAGCGGGGATAGACACGATTGGAACGCTTTTCACGAAGTCCGTTCAGCTGCTTGGTTTCGCTGATGATATATTGATATTATAGCTCGTAAGCTTGAGACGATGGCGGAAACGTACATCCAACTAAAGAGTGAAGCCAGGCGAATCGGATGAGTCATTAATGTGTCGAAGACACAGACAGAGAAATCCAGAGACGCATTTTGGCAGGAAATTGAGTTTTTTGGAATACGCTAAACTCTACCATCGACCAAACAAAGTTTACCGTCCTTCAAAGTTAACTATCTACAAAACGTTGATTAGACCAGTAGTCCTCTATGGGCACGAGGCAGGGACCCCACGTGCAGAGTACCGACACGCCCTTGGAATTTTCGAACGGAAGGTGTTGCGTACTATCTACGGTGGAGTGCAGATGGAAGACGGGACTTGTAGATGGCGAATGAAACACGAGCTGCATTAGCTGCTTAGAGAACGAACCATCGTCCTTTACGAGAAAATCGGGAGGCTACAGTGGGCGGATAATGTCACAAGGATATCACATAGCAACCCAATTAAAATGGTTCTGAAGAGCCATCCGACCGGTACTAGAAAACGGGGTGCGCAGCGAGCTAGGTGGGTCGATCAAGTGGAGGACGATTTGCGGACCCTTCGCAGAGTGCGGAACTGGAGGCACACAGCCATGGACCGAGTTGAAAGGAGACAACTCCTAGGCCTTAGTCTGACCGGTAAGATAACGTTACAGTTCTCCATTGGCTTCAAATTGTTCCAAAAACCATTTACCGAAAAAAACTTGGTCCATTTCGTACTAGTGGCGCTGCCATCTCCGTCGAAGGTCGCCTTCTTCCGATACTCCAAGCTGATCCGATACCGAAAGAAAACAAAAATCCTACCCGAGATCTTCGCCGGACTCCCATTTGAGTCCTGCGAAACGGTGTAATATCCAACTAAGGACTGTTCAATTTATAAAACGGACAACATTATAAGGCTATAAAAAGAAGACGCGTAGTCCAAATTTAACCACTCTTGCTTCGTTGTTCAGTACATCATTTGTCATTACAATGATCATTTAAAAATCGAATAAAAATAGTTTTATTTTATAGAAAATCGGCCAGGTGTTAAATAAGGTGAATTTTTTGATTGCTGAAAATTGAAAATGTATATAAAATTACTGTTCACATATGGTATATCGTTTTTAATACCAGAAAAGTATGTGCCATGCGGCAGCAGCATGAGTAATAAGCATTCTGGCAAAATTTAAACTCAATCGGAAAATTAAGTGTTGAGATATTAAAGTCTCAAGTAAGATTCGATTTTTTCAATAAAATTCGATTGTAAAGCAAAAAGGGCATGCAAATATTAAATAATCAATTTTTTTATGCATCCAGTCGAAAGTGGGAATAATGTGGTTTTAAATGCAGAATAATTAATAGCATTGTTGGTTTGGTTACTGTGCGCTATTGCAGACACAGTAATCAAAACGGTTTCGTTTTTTGAAGGTTCTTACAAATAACAATGCAACCTAATGCAAATTTTGCATAACAATAATGTTGGAAATGAAAACTTTGCATCCGATTATTATTAAATAAGGTGTACAATAACATAGGACCAACTTTGCTGAAAAATAATAATAACAAGATTCGTTAGAGTCGAAAATCTGCATCAATGGAGCAAAAAGTATGACATATTTTAATATGGCCATCTTTATGGTTCAAATTTTTGATGAAAAATGCAATTATAAGTAAATTTTTCTTCTGTATCATTCAGAGAGCAATATTCTACTACTTTGGACCAATTTTTAGCCGAATCCGTGATGTTATTACAGCACAGGACTTAAATGAACATTTTTTCATAATTTCTATGAAAGTAAGGCAACTTACCATATCAAGCCGGAAACTGCTTGGTGCATTATTACTGACCAACTATTAAGCTTTACCTTTAGTAGAATAGTATAAGATTCCAATACATTGAAAACTTCATGAAAATGTGCATATTAAGTATGTGGCAAGTTATGTCGAATTTTGAGAAATGGGTTTTTATTGATGTTTTACGAAAACCGCTTCAGTTACACAATAAAGAACATTTTGCTTAATGTTATATTTTTCCTACATTTTAGAATAGCTATAGAAAGTTATGCGAAAAACTGAGAATGATTTTATTGAAAAATAAAAAAGATATCGTACAAGCAAGTTGTCCGTTTTATAAATTGAACAGTCCTTAATATCCAGAGCTCTGCCCCAGTCGACAACGGCGACGTCTTCTCTTCGTCGTCGGTGACAGACATGCCAGTGCCATGCCACTACTGGGAGCGCGTAAGAAGCAGCCATAATTCAAATGGCATTTTTCTTTTACGGTTGGATTATGCGGTTGCGTCGTCTTCCTGTTTGGATTACTTAGGTACGAGATGCTAGCTGGCTGAAGATGGAGATGGTGGTGGTGGGGTTTCTTCTCCGGTTTTGTTCTCCGGTTCGCCGAATTTTTTATGTTTCTTTCAAGTGTATGCAAAATACACACTCACAATTTGTCATCGACAGTGACACTTGCTTCCTTTCGGAGATGTCAAAGAAATAGGACGGAGTGCTGCGGGATGCTCCCAAGCGATAAATTTTCCCATTTGTTACTGTTTGCTGTGGGGATATGGTCGAAAGCAGATGAAATTCTTCGGTTGGTTCGGGTTGGAGATGGAATCGAAACGAAGTCCTCTGAAAGAGCTGATTAAAGAGGTTCTGAGCAGCATTCGTGTTTTAATAATTTTTTTGGTCAATTTCTTTGGAAATTCCTTTGTAAATTGTTTCAATGACGACGGCGATTATTAGGGATTTTTTCTATTTTTTTAAATTCCTCCTCCATTTTTTCCATAGTTTACCTAAAACGTTTGATGGGAAAAAAATGTCTTCATAGATTCCGGGGAAGTCCTATAGAAACTCGCTAAGAAATTCCTTCGCAACATCTATAAGAATTCCACAGGAAGTATCTTCGAATATGTACCCAGTAATTTAACAAAGAACTCCTCTTGCGTTTTAAGGGAAATCCTGAACAATTTCTCGAGAATTCTTCAAAAATGTATTCAGCAATTCCTTAGAAATGTGTACTTTCTTCAGGGTTTTATACAACAGTTTTTTTATCGGGGATTCCTCAGACAATTTCATTAGATGTCAATTTCTCGATTTCAGAAGAGATTCTTAAGCTAATTAACAAATTAATTACTAAAAGTAATGCAGAAGAAATTGACAAATATATTATGCAGAAAGGATTTTCCGGACCAATTACTCAATATCTGAAGAATTCCTTGAAGAATCTATATTAAAAAAAACACTAAAGAAGTCTGCTTAAAATTGCCGGAAAAATAACTTTAGAGAATTCCGTTGGAATTCTTCAAGGAATAACCAAATAATTAATTTTTCTTCTTCTTCTTTATGGCTCGACGTCCCCACTGGGACTTGGCCTGCCTCACTTCAACTTAGTGTTCTTTAAGCACTTCCACAGTTATTAATTGAAGGGCTTTCTTTCCCTGCCATTGCATGAATTTGTATATTGTGAGGCAAGTACAATACTCTATGCCCAGGGAGTCGAGAAAATTTTCCCGACCGTCTCTGGATTGGCGATCCATAAACTTAACCACTAGGCTAACTGGAGACCCCAAACAATTCATGAAAAAGTTGTTATAGACAACCATGCTCGAAATCTTTGAATAAATAAGCAGGATAATCCGTAAAGATTTCCCGGAGCAATTCCTCTAAAAGTCTTGTATTTTTTTGGAATTCCTTTATAAATTTGCGGACGAAATTCTTCCGGTTTATTTTTATCTCAGGTATTTCCGGTTGTTCTTTCGACAATTCCTTTACGAAGCCCCCCAACGGAATTCTTAAAATATTTTGAAAATAATTATCTTGTTTATTTTCAGAATCATTCCTAGAAAATTTTTCATAAAATTTCTTTCGAAAGTCCTGTTGATTTTCCTCCAACAATGTCTTCGGATATTCCTTTAGAAATTCGCAGTTTTCAAAAAAAAATTTCCTGCATTTTTTTTTCGAAAAATTTCAGGTAATAACTTTTTCGACTCTCCAGCAATTATTTCAGAATTTTCTTCAAGAATTTATTTCAGATATGGATCAATGTTTCTTTAAGAATTTATTAGTAATATTTAGGAATTTCTCCTGCAATTTGTTCTAAAACTTATCCATTAATTCTTTGAGAAACTTTACAGATTTCTCTGGTATTTTGTTAAAGAGTTTTGCGAGGTGTTTGAAGTGCACGGAATCGCTCAAGAAATTTTCGTTCTGTCCATCAGGTATCAGGTATCAGTAGGTCGGCTCTAGAGGCACGTTCTCCTCCATTTGGGAAATTTGTGCCATCGCCATGAACACGAGCCTATTCATCATTTACCTGACGGAGAAGGGTAGGAAAAAGGATAGGAGATGGGAAAGGACAGGTAAGGGAATAGGATCGTCATACTCGCAAAAGCGTACCACAATGGGTTCACATAGCGTCCTGAAAAGGACACTGTAATAACGCATAAGCGTGCCACAATGGGTGCGAACAGTGCCCTGAGAAG